>NC_086001.1:277500-372500 GCF_030014385.1 Trichomycterus rosablanca | reverse complement strand
GCTTAACCACTGGCAACCTCACTCACCACATCTGGGATGAATTGGAACGTCCAGTGTGACTCTAGCCCTCTCACATCACAATATCACAGCCTGAGCACAGAAACATTTTGACTAAATGGGCACAAATTCACCCAGACATTCCAAAATCCTGCCGTACCAGAGGAGTAAAGACTGTTACAGCAGTAAAATAGGGGTGTGTGTGGGAGGGGGGGTGGATACACCTCTGCTCAGGTGTCCACATACTTTAGACCACACTGCGTATGAGAGTCTCTGATCCGTCTTCCCCTGGTTCTCGTTACAGATATCATCCGTCAGCCATCAGAGGACGAGATCATTAAGTTGGCTCCGCCCCCCAAAAAGGTCTGAGGTCAGAGGTGAAGCTCCCTGTTTGTTCCTTCTCCCCATCACATCAGATCATCTTCAGCTCCATCACTGATCCGGCCACACCCAATGCCACGCCCCGAATTACCTGCCTCGCTGCACCTTTACCCTTACAGCCAATCAGATACGCTTCATAACCCAACCCATAACCACACCCTAAACCGAACCTCAGCCCTGAAACCATAAACAAACCTCTGGCACAACAACTCACTGAAACCCCACCAAGAACCACGCCCTGAAGCCTTAGCATAGACCAGGCCCTGGAACCCCAAAAGAACCAGGCCTACTCATGGCCTGGAACCACAACCTGGAATCAAGCCATGGTACCCCCACCAAGAACCAGGGTCTAATATGGAACCCTGAAATCTAACCCTGGAACCCCACCAAGGACCAGACCATGGAGCCTACCCATAAAGCATGGCCTGGAACCACACCCTGGAAACCCACCAAGAACCAGGCTTTAAAGCCTCAGCATAGACCATGACCTGGAACCCCAATAAGAACCATGCCCTGGAGCTTACTCATGAACAGTGGCCTGGAACTACAACCTAAAATCAAGCCATGGAACCTCACCAAGAGCCACCGGCCAAAAACCAAGCCCTGGAGCCTACCCATAAACCATGGCCTTGAACCCCACCTAGGACCAGACCCTGGAGCCTCATCCTAACCCATGACCTGGAATCACTTCCTGGAACCCCATGAAAAACCACGCCGATCCATGTTTATGAACCCTGGAGCTTTGTGATGTTTGGACTCGTGAGGATTAGATTAGACATGGTTATCTTCAGAACCATGGATGGTCACTGTAGGTGTCAGTGAGGTGGTGTTTGGTTCCTGAAGCTGGAGAACTGAAGTGTGAGTGAGTACAGAACGTTTCCTGCTTCTGATGAGAGGGAGAGGAACGTTTAGATCTTTAATTAGGAGCTTATAATAAAATACAGCTAATGCTCGAGCTGTGGTTCAGCTCCGCCCACATCCAGGTACATCACACTTTAGCCACACCCACATTCGTAGAAGAGGTGGACAAATACGCTGGTTTTATTAAGGTGGATTCTAACGATCCAGTCCATCTTAAATGAACCTTTAAAGCAGAGTCGTGTCCATAAAATAAAGATGAAACATTAATAATCAATAAATATCGGGACATAATGAGAACAGTTCATCTAAATTGAATCGTTTCTTTGTTCCTATATGTTTGGTGGGTGTGGCAAACAAGTTAATGTAACGGACGTGGGCGGAACTTCCTGCAGGGCTCCAATCAGAAGGCTTCTGATGATCCTGCAGTAAAATGAATTCTGCTAAAATCCCATGAGGAAGCGTTTGGGTTCCTGTAGAAGGAACTCGACCCTTTAAGCCCTGCAGAAATGTAGACGTGAGTTTGTAGAAGGAGGTGATAATCACGACGCCGACGCTTGCCTTGCTTACAGACGAAACTGACGTGAACGAGACGAAGAACATCTCAGAGTTTCATTAGACAGAAATGTTTACCCTATACGCCTCGTTATTAATCGGCACATCATTAAAGTGACGTGTTGAATGAATGAAACGATGCACAGAGGAGATTTAAAAACATTAAAGCGCTTAAAATTATGCATTATTATTTTTTATTTTTAATATTTCACATTATTAATGCATTCCGATAAAACTAAAAAAAAAAACTAAATGTTTAAGTGTGAAGTGAAAACCAACAGCACTGTTTCATCCTCACGCTGCTTAATTTTGCACAAAATTTATTATTATTATTAATGTGAAAATATTGTAAATAATCGCATTAACATCAGATAAACGAGACAATATTTCATAATTAATATTAATATAGTGAGTATATAGTATTACAGAAATAACCTAAACACGACTGTGGTCGTAATTCCAGTTCATCCACGGTAATAAATAAATAAGAAGTTTATATATATATATATACAGTGTATCACAAAAGTGAGTACACCCCTCACATTTCTGCAGATATTTAAGTATATCTTTTCATGGGACAACACTGACAAAATGACACTTTGACACAATGAAAAGTAGTCTGTGTGCAGCTTATATAACAGTGTAAATTTATTCTTCCCTTAAAATAACTCAATATACAGCCATTAATGTCTAAACCACCGGCAACAAAAGTGAGTACACCCCTAAGTGAAAGTTCCTGAAGTGTCAATATTTTGTGTGGCCACCATTATTTCACAGAACTGCCTTAACTCTCCTGGGCATGGAGTTTACCAGAGCTTCACAGGTTGCCACTGGAATGCTTTTCCACTCCTCCATGACGACATCACGGAGCTGGCGGATATTCGAGACTTTGCGCTCCTCCACCTTCCGCTTGAGGATGCCCCAAAGATGTTCTCTTGGGTTTAGGTCTGGAGACATGCTTGGCCAGTCCATCACCTTTACCCTCAGCCTCTTCAATAAAGCAGTGGTCGTCTTAGAGGTGTGTTTGGGGTCATTATCATGCTGGAACACTGCCCTGCGACCCAGTTTCCGGAGGGAGGGGATCATGCTCTGCTTCAGTATTTCACAGTACATATTGGAGTTAATGTGTCCCTCAATGAAATGTAACTCCCCAACACCTGCTGCACTCATGCAGCCCCAGACCATGGCATTCCCACCACCATGCTTGACTGTAGGCATGACACACTTATCTTTGTACTCCTCACCTGATTGCCGCCACACATGCTTGAGACCATCTGAACCAAACAAATTAATCTTGGTCTCATCAGACCATAGGACATGGTTCCAGTAATCCATGTCCTTTGTTGACATGTCTTCAGCAAACTGTTTGCGGGCTTTCTTGTGTAGAGACTTCAGAAGAGGCTTCCTTCTGGGGTGACAGCCATGCAGACCAATTTGATGTAGTGTGCGGCGTATGGTCTGAGCACTGACAGGCTGACCCCCCACCTTTTCAATCTCTGCAGCAATGCTGACAGCACTCCTGCGCCTAGCTTTCAAAGACAGCAGTTGGATGTGACGCTGAACACGTGCACTCAGCTTCTTTGGACGACCAACGCGAGGTCTGTTCTGAGTGGACCCTGCTCTTTTAAAACGCTGGATGATCTTGGCCACTGTGCTGCAGCTCAGTTTCAGGGTGTTGGCAATCTTCTTGTAGCCTTGGCCATCTTCATGTAGCGCAACAATTCGTCTTTTAAGATCCTCAGAGAGTTCTTTGCCATGAGGTGCCATGTTGGAACTTTCAGTGACCAGTATGAGAGAGTGTGAGAGCTGTACTACTAAATTGAACACACCTGCTCCCTATGCACACCTGAGACCTAGTAACACTAACAAATCACATGACATTTTGGAGGGAAAATGACAAGCAGTGCTCAATTTGGACATTTAGGGGTGTAGTCTCTTAGGGGTGTACTCACTTTTGTTGCCGGTGGTTTAGACATTAATGGCTGTATATTGAGTTATTTTGAGGGAAGAATAAATTTACACTGTTATATAAGCTGCACACAGACTACTTTTCATTGTGTCAAAGTGTCATTTTGTCAGTGTTGTCCCATGAAAAGATATACTTAAATATCTGCAGAAATGTGAGGGGTGTACTCACTTTTGTGATACACTGTATATTAGGGCTGTCAAAGTTAACGCGATAATAACGCATTAACGCAATCTCAATTTAACGCGATTAAAAAAAAATAGTGCCGTTAACGCAAATTCTGTTTGGCCCTGCGAGTCATCCGTAGTTAATGTTGAGACTTGCCACCGTTTTTCATTTGCGGTTTGTTAACATAATGTAACCGAGCGTTGTAGTGATGCACTCGCTTAATAAAGAAATAAATACATTATTCACAAGTTGTCGGGAGCAGAACACTTTTATTAACTCCTTCTGTTATGGTATCGGACAGCTGGAGTCATCGCGTTAGCCAAGCATGCTAGTCCATGAACTATGGAAGCCCCAAAGGGTCAAAACACACTCACTTCGTGTAGAAACGTCCATCAAATGTCACGATACAAGCACAGAAAAGTCTGTTACAATAACTACGCCTTATCCCACCTAAAGCACCGCTGATCTACAATGTTTGGAGAAATTCTAACCTACAATCTGACATTTATATGAAGTCGAGGGTCTCTGCTGGATAGTATTACTGCCTAGTATGTGAGTGAATTACAGTTTTCTCTTGTCCCAGCAGTTTTTAACATCAGTACATTTAGCATAAAATGTGTTCACCATTTTAATTGTAACATTTTACTTAAAAATCCTTCTTTTCTTCTTTTTTAAAAAAAATGTGATTAATCGCGATTAACTATATGAAATTCTGAGATTAATCGCGTTTAAAAATTTTAATCGTTTGACAGCCCTAATATATATATATATATATACATATATAAGTATTAATCAAGTATAAAGTTTAAAGCTAAATGATGCTGCAGCCACACCGGATATTCAGAATTAAAACTCATTCGTACATTTAAAAGTAAATTTAATTTCATATCCCGGAACTACAAATATAAAAGTGTATAACAGGATGAGCACAGAGTGAAATGTTTCAACCAATCAGAGGAGACTCACGGGGGGATTGTAGAGATTCGATGTGGACGTTGTGTTCAGAGAGGAATGTTTAAATTCTCTAGACCTGTGAGCACCTACACTGGGGTTAGATTAGGGTCTGGGGAGGATCAGAACTAAGGGTAGGGTTAGGGTTAGATTAGGATTAGGGTTATATTGGGGAAAGGGTTTGATAAAGGTTAGATTGGGGTTAGGGTTAGATTAGGGTTAGGGTTAGATTAGGGTCAGGGTTATATTGGGGTTAGGGCTATCTTGGGTTTATATTAGGGTTAGGGTCAGATTGGGGTTAGGGTTATATTAGGGTTAGGGGTTAGGGTTAAAGTTAGGGTAGGTTAAGGTTAAGGTAGGTTTTAAGGTTAAGGTTAGGGTAGGTTTTAAGGTTAAAGTTAAGGTTAAGATTAGGGTGAGGTTAAAATTAAGGTAGGTTTTAAATTTAGAGTTAAAATTAGGGTGGATTTTAAGGTTAGGGTTAAGGTTAGGGTTAAGGTTAGGGTTAAGGTTAGGGTTAAGGTTGGGGTTAAGGTTAGGGTTAAGGTTAGGGTTAAGGTTGGGGTTAAGGTTGGGGTTAAGGTTGGGGTTAAGGTTGAAGTTTAGGGTTAAATTGGGGTTAATGAGAAATGTTCTAAACTATCCAGAGAAATTCAGTCATTCTGAGTTGGCAACACAAACCTGGACAGATAAACTAACGATAAACTCCAGATAAACCAAACCTTTATAATAAAAGTGATTAATTTTACTACAGTTGTTAATAAAGAATTGATTGTGTTGCTATGGTGACTGTAGCTTAAACTATAACGTTTATGGTGCAGAAAAGTTTTTTTTTTCTTTTTTTCTGAAAGTGTATAAAACGTTGCATCGTGTATCTTACACAGTTACACAAAGACTGTTGAGTTTTATTATTGGCTGGATTCACTGTGTTTTAGCGACTGTTGCTTTGCTAATGCTAATATCAGGATGAATTTGTACCGCGTTTCCTAACACACCAGCTTTATGGTTCTTTTATATATTTAAGGATATTTGTTGTTGCTCTTTCTGCTGTGGTTTATAAAAGCGACCGGTCGTTTTACCAGGTGCTGAGTATCGTACAGCGCCAACGTGAGAAGCGGAACCTGAACCAGAACTGTTCTTTATAGTGCCAAACGATCCGGAACGTTCGTGTGTGATGGATTCTCGTGGGTGTTTGTTGGATTAATATTGTGAGCTGTATTAACGTGGTGTTCAGTGTTCTTCATTAACATCCAGAATAATCCACCCCAGTCGAGATAGAAATAAATATCAAAATATAATAATAGACGAAGTAAAGAGAGTATAAATAAAATAAAATTAAATCATTTTTTACTTGCTCTGTTATTGTTTGTATTTATTGATTGTTTATTGAAGGTGACGTGTCTCTGTTATTGTGAAGTGTTCATTCTGATCATGTTTATTGTTGTTATTATTATTAGTAACATCTATACAATTAAATTTACCAAAACTAAACTGATTTAGTGAACACAAACATCCCGTCTGATGGATCTAAACGTGGCTAACACGTGTTTCCTTTATTTCCTTGAACTGTTTGAAGGTTTCATGTTTGATTGTGCATTAGATGATCAGAGTCTGATTCAGGTCACATGGTCTAGGTATGAGAACGTAGGGTTAGAAATAATCAGCTGATTATACCCTTCCCTCCTTTAAATCTTCTATAGGGAGTGTGAACCCCCAAATCACCAACAAAACACCAACGAAACACCAACACTCCCAAAATAACACCACAAAACACCAACACTCCCAAAACACTAACACTTTCAAAATAACACCACAAAACACAAACACTCACAAAACACCAACAAAATACCAACACTCCCAAAATAACACCACAAAACACCAACAAAACACCAACACTCCCAAAATAACACCACAAAACACCAACAAAACACCAACACTCCCAAAATAACACCACAAAACACAAACACTCACAAAACACCAACAAAATACCAACACTCCCAAAATAACACCACAAAACACCAACAAAACACCAACACTCCCAAAATAACACCACAAAACACCAACAAAACACCAACACTCCCAAAATAACACCACAAAACACAAACACTCACAAAACACCAACAAAACACCAAGTCACAACACTGCCAAAATAACACCACAAAACACCCACACTCTTAAAACACCAACGAAACACCAACACACTTAAAACACCAGTTTTTAATCCTGGTTAAAATATAAATTGTAAAATGAATAATAATTAATAATATATATTAATCAGTCCACGGTTGCTCCGCCCCTAACCACTGAACTTGAACCTATGACATCAGAGTGTCCTTCAGGTCTGTAGGCAGCGTGTCGCTGAGCTCTATGCAGATTTACTGTACAGCACTGTGTGATCTCTGATTCGTTGTTGCTCACGTTGTTTTTCTGATGATGTTCATGCAGACAAACGATCGACTGATCCACTGATCCACTGATCCATAATCACGTAATCAGATCTCATCCCAGCTGACGTTGTGAGCTTTATATTAAACGTTGTGAACACTCGTACACACAGAATTAAAAACATTAAAACGTGTCAGAACTGATCGATTACTGAATATTTTTATTGATTTTCAGAAGGCTGATGTTTCTGTAAATATTCATTGTGTTTTATTATTGAATTATTTATTTGATGCAAACGTTGCCGATGATTTTTTGACGTACTGAACTTCGCTGATTAACTGGAGTAAATCTGTAAAACCTGTGTGGCTGTGAACACGGTGTAACGTGGAAATGAACCCGACTGCTTTTATTTTAACTTCTGCTTTTTTATTCGGGATTTTTTAATCTCTCTTATAAATCATTTCAATCTGATTTATTTGCGTATTTAATATTTTTATTGATGTTTGATATTCGGACAGAATTTAACCCTTTAAAAGTCGAATTTTTCGTTGTTAGATTTTTAGATTTGTTTATTTTGTTATAATTTATAGATGTTTGATTTCTGTGTTTGTTGATGGTTTATTCGATGTGATTTGATGGTAGATAAAAGTTTATAGGACCTGCAGGACCAGTATGAGGAGACTGGGACCAGTTCTGCTCCACCAGTGTAGCTTATTATTCACTGGAGTTTAAACCTGAACTCATCAAACAGGATTTAAAACCGAGCCGGACGATTTCTGAGAGTTAAAGTCTGAATGTGAAAAACTGATAAGAGCGAAAAGGGTTAAACACCGTCTGGACTTTCACATTCACAAATACCACCACATCCAAACACCATAACCACAAATACCACCACATCCAAACACCATAACCATATCCAAACACCATAACCACAAATACCACCACATCCAAACACCATAACCACATCCAAACACCATAACCACAAATACCACCACATCCAAACACCATAACCACAAATACCACCACATCCAAACACCATAACCACATCCAAACACCATAACCACAAATACCACCACATCCAAACACCATAACCACAAATACCACCACATCCAAATACCATAACCACATCCAAACACCATAACCACATCCAAATACCATAACCACATCCAAACACCATAACCACATCCAAACACCATAACCACAAATACCACCACATCCAAACACCATAACCACAAATACCACCACATCCAAATACCATAACCACATCCAAACACCATAACCACAAATACCACCACATCCAAACACCATAACCACAAATACCACCACATCCAAACACCATAACCACATCCAAACACCATAACCACATCCAAACACCATAACCACAAATACCACCACATCCAAACACCATAACCACATCCAAACACCATAACCACAAATACCACCACATCCAAACACCATAACCACAAATACCACCACATCCAAATACCATAACCACATCCAAACACCATAACCACATCCAAATACCATAACCACATCCAAACACCATAACCACATCCAAACACCATAACCACAAATACCACCACATCCAAACACCATAACCACAAATACCACCACATCCAAACACCATAACCACATCCAAACACCATAACCACAAATACCACCACATCCAAACACCATAACCACAAATACCACCACATCCAAACACCATAACCACAAATACCACCACATCCAAACACCATAACCACATCCAAACACCATAACCACAAATACCACCACATCCAAATACCATAACCACATCCAAACACCATAACCACAAATACCACCACATCCAAACACCATAACCACAAATACCACCACATCCAAATACCATAACCACATCCAAACACCATAACCACAAATACCACCACATCCAAACACCATAACCACAAATACCACCACATCCAAACACCATAACCACATCCAAACACCATAACCACAAATACCACCACATCCAAACACCATAACCACAAATACCACCACATCCAAACACCATAACCACAAATACCACCACATCCAAACACCATAACCACATCCAAACACCATAACCACAAATACCACCACATCCAAATACCATAACCACATCCAAACACCATAACCACAAATACCACCACATCCAAACACCATAACCACAAATACCACCACATCCAAATACCATAACCACATCCAAACACCATAACCACAAATACCACCACATCCAAACACCATAACCACAAATACCACCACATCCAAACACCATAACCACAAATACCATCACAACCAAACACCATAACCATATCCAAACACCATAACCACATCCAAACACCATAACCACATCCAAATACCATAACCACATCCAAACACCATAACCACATCCAAACACCATAACCACAAATACCACCACATCCAAACACCATAACCACAAATACCACCACATCCAAATACCATAACCACATCCAAACACCATAACCACAAATACCACCACATCCAAACATCATAACCACATCCAAACACCATAACCACATCCAAATACCATAACCACATCCAAACACCATAACCACATCCAAATACCATAACCACAAATACCACCACATCCAAACACCATCCTCACAAATACCACCACATCCAAACACCATAACCACATCCAAACACCATAACCACAAATACCATCACATCCAAACACCATAACCACAAATACCACCACATCCAAACACCATAACCACAAATACCACCACATCCAAACACCATAACCACAAATACCACCACATCCAAACACCATAACCACATCCAAACACCATAACCACAAATACCATCACACTCAAACACCATAACCACATCCAAACACCATAACCACAAATACCATCACACCCAAACACCATAACCACATCCAAACACCATAACCACAAATACCATCACACCCAAACACCATAACCACAAATACCATCACACTCAAACACCATAACCACAAATACCACCACACTCAAACACCATAACCACAAATACCACCACATCCAAACACCATAACCACATCCAAACACCATAACCACAAATACCATCACACCCAAACACCATAACCACAAATACCATCACACCCAAACACCATAACCACAAATACCACCACATCCAAACACCATAACCACATCCAAACACCATAACCACAAATACCATCACACCCAAACACCATAACCACAAATACCACCACATCCAAACACCATAACCACAAATACCATCACACCCAAACACCATAACCACAAATACCACCACATCCAAACACCATAACCACAAATACCATCACACCCAAACACCATAACCACAAATACCACCACATCCAAACACCATTACCACAAATACCACCACATCCAAACACCATAACCACATCCAAACACCATAACCACAAATACCATAACCACAAATACCACCACATCCAAACACCATAACCACAAATACCACCACATCCAAACACCATAACCACAAATACCATAACCACATCCAAACACCATAACCACAAATACCACCACATCCAAACACCATAACCACAAATACCACCACATCCAAATACCATAACCACAAATACCACCACATCCAAACACCATAACCACAAATACCATAACCACATCCAAACACCATAACCACAAATACCACCACATCCAAACACCATAACCACATCCAAACACCATAACCACAAATACCACCACATCCAAACACCATAACCACATCCAAACACCATAACCACAAATACCACCACATCCAAACACCATAACCACATCCAAACACCATAACCACAAATACCACCACATCCAAACACCATAACCACATCCAAACACCATAACCACATCCAAACACCATAACCACAAATACCACCACATCCAAACACCATAACCACATCCAAACACCATAACCACAAATACCACCACATCCAAACACCATAACCACAAATACCACCACATCCAAACACCATAACCACAAATACCACCACATCCAAACACCATAACCACAAATACCACCACATCCAAACACCATAACCACAAATACCACCACATCCAAATACCATAACCACAAATACCATAACCACATCCAAACACCATAACCACAAATACCACCACATCCAAATACCATAACCACAAATACCATAACCACATCCAAACACCATAACCACAAATACCACCACATCCAAACACCATAACCACAAATACCCCCTGAATGTGGATGAAGTCCAGGACTGACTGTAGTTTGGGATGAAAGTGATTCTGAATGAATGAAGGTTAGATTTGATTAGACGGAGTGAAGCATGTAGGTATGTTAAGGTATTTATAAACACCCGGAGTTATGAGTATTATTATAAGTGTTAGGGTTATTATAAAGTGTTTAGGTTTATTATCTGTAAAGAAAATGTGAAAATATAAAATTCAGGAAGTTTAAAGTTTACATCAGAATTAAATCATTTCATCTTTCAAACTCGTGCCAATAGAATTAAAGCCTCTATATTTCTACATGTCAATAAAATTAGTGCCAATCATGATGATTTAAAACCAGAATTTATTAATCATCAGACTGATGTTTAGAGATTTATTTACGTTGATGTTTTCATTTTCTTTAATGACTTTAGTAGGAATGTTGGGAATGTTTGTATTGTCCTGTGTCCTTATTAATCCTGAATGATTCTGTACCGTTCGACCCTTCGTGATTTATTTTTATTTGATTATTATTAATCTGCATTATTATTACTCTTAGATTTTCTCTCCTTTATTTCCTGACTGTGTTTATTAGTTATTTCATGTTGATTTGACGGCCTGTCCGCTGTTATTTGACGATGATAACACACACAGTAAAGCATTGAAACGTCTGAACTGATGCTGCCGTGTTATTGTGCTCAATCTGTATAAATATTAAATGATATAATAAAATATATTTGCTAACCTACTCTGTGTTTCTCTTCATCACTGAATGGACGCTCCAATCCGACACCATGGATGTTAATAATGAGGCAGACCTCATCCACTGTGTCTATAACAGCCTCCACTCCTCTCTGAGGGCTTTCCACAAGTGTAATCAAAGAATCATTTAAGACTCGATTCACTAAACACTGAATCAACATTCCAGTTCATCCTAAAGGTGTTCAGTGGGGTTGAGCTCAGGATTAAGTGTAGCTCACTGGAGTGTCTCCACACCAGACTCATGAAACCAAACCTTTATAGATCTCGCAGTGTGCACAGGGAAGAAAAAAGGGCCTTCCTCAAACTGTTGCCATGAATTGAAAGCATAAATTACACTAGAATAAATTAGTATGGATGTAACGATGCACCACAAGACAATTAAAACATGGTTAAAGAATCGATGTTCACTGGCGCTATTCACCTTGCCTGGTTGACGTCACTACAGGGTTGCCAGGTTCTGAATATTTCAGCCAAATGTATTTATGTGAGGATTCTTTCTTTATTTGTATTATTCATTTATTTATTTAATGTGGGATTTATTTAAAATTTAAAACACAAAAAGGAAAATGTGCAGCATTGTTTTGCATAGTTTGTACCTACCATAGTTTGTACCTAATAAAAGGACGTTCATTATTTAGATAAACAAAATATAAGCACAAATACAGTATTTTATTTTATTTTTAAATAATAAAAGAAAACTTTCTCATCATTTGTCTTCAATTTCATTTTCGTATCGTGAATCGCATCACATTGTGGGTAGAGTGTATCGTTACATCCTATGCCACAACACCGCAAGTAAATAATTAGCAGGGGTGTCCACATACTTTTGGCCATTAAGAGTTGCTGATAATGTCCTGCGTGTTGTGATTTTTTACCTTCATCAGTTAAAAGTGAGAATATAAGAAACTGAAGCCTAAATAATAAACACAATGAACTCTTGATCTTGTGATAAAACAGAATTAATTTTGGATCTTTTTGGCATCTGTGTGGAGTTTGTGAGGTTAGTATAAAGAATAAAGTTAGATGTTGTGTTAGGACTGATTATTTCATCAGATTTGTGTGTAAATGTTTGATTATTTTGATATGATGAATAAACGTGCTGATTGTTGTTGATGTGCAGTTCCTGCAGTGACCAGTAGATGGCGGAGGTTCCTGCTGTGACTCTGATGATCCGCACCTGTCAGTAATGAGCGTCTCTAATGAGACTGTAATTAATCTTCCTGTTTAAAGCCTGTGTGAGCACATGGAGGAAACACTGTGGTCTGAAGGTTTTAGAGTTCATCGTGAAGCCAAAGCACCTAAAGATGAAAGGGTTTAGATTATTTTTACTTTTATTTACAACACTGTTATGTACCGAGTTCCTCCGTGTGTTTCTGGAGACCTTTGTTGGTTGCTTTACTCTCTCTGAGCTCTTGGAGGGCTGTTTACTAAATAAATTCATTTAACTTTATGCTCTTTGCTCAGTATGAGTACAGGGCAGTTAGTGTTAGTGCAGGAACAAGGAATATGAGTTGGATTATTGAGCATGAATCAAGAGAAAGATATAGGAGTAACTTGATATAAAATAAATAAATGATATTCTTATATATACATACAAGCATATGTACATAAGTATAGCTGGATATATAATCACAAAATCATAAGGTAATACAAGTAGTAATATATAAACACAAATAAGTAAAAGAAAGGGTGACACGGTGGCTAAATGGGTTTGTATGTTCTCCCTGTGTCTGCGTGGATTTCCTCCGGGTGCTCCAGTTTCCTCCCACAGTCCAAAGACATGCAAGTGAAGTTAACTGGAGATACTAAATTGTCCATGACTGTGTTTGATATTAAACTTGAACTTATGACACTTGTGTAACGAGTAACTACCGTTCCTGTCATAAATTGAACCAAAGTGTAAAACATTTACGTTTTCAGCATTTAGCAGACGCTTTTATCCAAAGCGACTTATACAGTGAGTGGAACACGATGAGCAATTGAGGGTTAAGGGCCTTGCTCAGGGACCCAACAGTGGTAACTTGGTGGTGGCGGGGCTTGAACCGGCAACCTTCTGTTTACTAGTCCAGTACCTTAACCACTGAGCTGTCACAAAACATGACGTTACAATCCTAATAAACAATTAAAAGAAAGTTGTAGCTTAGTGATTAAGATACTGGACTAATAATCAAAAGGTTGCTGGTTCAAGCCCCACCAATGCCAGGTTGCAGCTGTTGGGCCCTTGAGCGAGGCCCTTAACCCTCAATTGCTAAGACTGTACACTGTCACTGTGCTGTAAGTCGCTTTGTATAAAAACGTCTGATAAATGTCGTAAATGTAAATGAAAGTCAAACTAGCGTTCGCCTCCTCCTACACATGAAGCCACAGAGTTCTTATAAAATTCTACTTTCTTTTTATTTCTTTTACTAAAACTAAAGTGCAAACATGTTTTGGAAAGAATGAAGTGCTAAAAAATCATTAAGGACACAGTAAACATGGCAAACTTTATATATTTTATTATCTTTTTATAACAATTATAACCAATAGTGCAGAACTTTTCGTTTCAATATTTAAGTAATAAATTAATCCCTGAGAAAAGTGCCAATATGAACCTGCAATAAATTCATCTGTAGGTATAAAAATCCGTTTATAGAATTTTGATCTTCATTCGTTTGGCTTTAATTCAATATTTCTTCTGTTTATGCAGAACCATGTAAACACTCCCCGCAGTTACATTCATTTATCTGATATATTACAGGCAGCAGAATAAAATAAACACATACAGAATTTATTGCTTAATATGATGAGGTTTTTTTTTTACTGTAAACATCAGAACTACTGAAGATTTTATTTATTTTATTTATTTATTTACTAAGTGGCTCTCAGACACTCGCACCAAAAACATTCATCTGCTCTACAGTCAGAAATATACAGAGAACATTAGCGCCCACCAGTGGCTGAACTGAGAACTACAGGCAGAAAATCCATCACTAATATAAATCTGACATTTTAATAAGTATTAAAATAAAATAAAGATAAAAGAACAGAAACTGTGCTTTATATGTAATAAAATACAAACAAGTGCTAATCATGCCCACAAATCATCGTCATCGTCATCATCCAGTACATAACAGTCATAGAAGGATCCACTGTGATCTGGTTCTTCCTCACTCTGTTCCTCCTCCTCTTCCTCAACCTCCAACTCCGTGCCCTCGTCTTCATTCTCCATGTCATCATTACCCTCTTCATCCTCCTCGTCCTCCTCTGTGCCCTCGTCTTCGTTCTCCATGTCATCATTACCCTCTTCATCCTCCTCGTCCTCCTCTGTACCCTCTTCATCCTCCTCCGTGCCCTCGTCTTCGTTCTCCATGCCATCGTTACCGTCTTCGTCCTCCTCCGTGCCCTCGTCTCCTCCATCTCCTGCACCTGAGAAGCAGAAAGGTTTTTCCTGAGTAGAACATCACTGAAGTTCAGCCTCAGAACCGGACCGGACGTCTCCAGGAACTCACCGAGAGAGTCGATGAACGCGCTGACGTTCTGGCGCAGATCAGAAACGAACTCCTCCAGTTTTGACTCCAGACTCTCACCCAGACCGTCCACGTCCCTCGCCACAGGGTCTGGAACACACAGGGGTCTCCTGAGGACCTGACGGCACCTGAGATACAGACACGACCTGGTCAGGTCTGATGTTCCACACAAACGTTTGGTTCCTGTTCTAAATACCACGTTAAACACTAGTATTTTGGGCTAGTGTTTGGGGCTATATTTGGGTGTTTTGGGCTAGTGTTTGGTATTTTGGGCCAAAAAAAACAAACTCCATCCCCATCCAGAAACACTAGCCCCAAACTATTTATTATTTCTTTGCTAACTAAACCATTGATCTAGAACTGAACCAGATCCTGAACCGTGGGTTCTGGTTCCTGTTTGGTTGTGGAGAACATCAGAAGCTTCAGTAAGAGAATCAGTTCTGGTACCTTCTAACAGAAGAATTATATTCCTGAAACACAGAGACAGCAGAACATCAGCGTCTTCACTCAGGTCCTTTTATTCATCATCACACTGGACTAGAGGCTGGAACTCTCACCCTGATGAAGGTTATGGGGTCGTTCTCCTGCTGCAGCTGTTCTATCCCAGTGTGCACCTCAGAGAGCTGGTTCTGATCCTCCTGGAAGGTGGTGAGGTACTGCTGGATACCCCCGCTGTGCTGTTCCTCATGTGTGTGCAGAGAAGCACTCAGATCGGTCAGGAACAGATCCAGACTGGTTCTGAGGGAACCTCTGAGATCATTCACCTGCTGTTCTGCTCCCTCCAGGAACGCCTGCAGAACCCACAGAAGATCTTACACAGAGATCAGACTGAAGTAACACAGATCAGAAGTGTTGGGACGGTACCTTGCTCAGACGTTCTTCCTCCTTCTGGTCCTGCAGGTTCTTCTCAACTCTTCTCATCTTTCTGTTCACCTTCTGCAGCTCGGAGTCCAGAGACGCCTACAGACGGGGAGCACGGGGAGGAACGTGTACGAGAACGGTCATCACAGAACTTCAAAACCAGCATGTCATGCCTATTTCTACACTGAGTGGTCAAAAGTATGTGGACTCATTCTTGTTATTAAGTCTGTGTACTTCAGCCATTGCCAGCACACGGCTAATGCTCCAATCAATCATGTTTCCCAAACACCAGCATGGTTATAAACACTATCATTACCCTATACACTAGCATAAATATGAACAAACACTGCATAATCCTAAATACTAGCATAGTCCTCAACACCTACATGGTTATAAACACTATCATTACCTAATACACTAGCACACTTATAAACACCAGCATAATCCTAAACACCTAGATAACCATAAACACCAGCATGGTTTTAAACACCAGCATAATCCTAAACACCTAGATAACCATAAACACCAGCATGGTTTTAAACACCAGCATAATCCTAAACACCTAGATAACCATAAACACCAGCATGGTTTTAAACACCAGCATAATCCTAAACACCTAGATAACCATAAACACCAGCATGGTTTTAAACACCAGCATAATCCTAAACACCTAGATAACCATAAACACCAGCATGGTTTTAAACACCAGCATAATCCTAAACACCTAGATAACCATAAACACCAGCATGGTTTTAAACACCAGCATAATCCTAAACACCTAGATAACCATAAACACCAGCATGGTTTTAAACACCAGCATAATCCTAAACACCTAGATAACCATAAACACCAGCATGGTTTTAAACACCGGCATAATCCTAAACACCTAGATAACCATAAACACCAGCATGGTTTTAAACACCAGCATAATCCTAAACACCTAGATAACCATAAACACCAGCATGGTTTTAAACACCAGCATAATCCTAAACACCTAGATAACCATAAACACCAGCATGGTTTTAAACACCAGCATAATCCTAAACACCTAGATAACCATAAACACCAGCATGGTTTTAAACACCAGCATAATCCTAAACACCTAGATAACCATAAACACCAGCATGGTTTTAAACACCAGCATAATCCTAAACACCTAGATAACCATAAACACCAGCATGGTTTTAAACACCAGCATAATCCTAAACACCTAGATAACCATAAACACCAGCATGGTTTTAAACACCAGCATAATCCTAAACACCTAGATAACCATAAACACCAGCATGGTTTTAAACACCAGCATAATCCTAAACACCTAGATAACCATAAACACCAGCATGGTTTTAAACACCAGCATAATCCTAAACACCTAGATAACCATAAACACCAGCATGGTTTTAAACACCGGCATAATCCTAAACACCTAGATAACCATAAACACCAGCATGGTTTTAAACACCAGCATAATCCTAAACACCTAGATAACCATAAACACCAGCATGGTTTTAAACACCAGCATAATCCTAAACACCTAGATAACCATAAACACCAGCATGGTTTTAAACACCAGCATAATCCTAAACACCTAGATAACCATAAACACCAGCATGGTTTTAAACACCGGCATAATCCTAAACACCTAGATAACCATAAACACCAGCATGGTTTTAAACACTGGCATAATCCTAAATACTAGAATTGTTTTAAACACCAACATGGTTCCAAACACCATAATTGAAGTATAATCCTAAACACCAGTACTGAACACTGATCTATTGTTCCTCATGTTCCTCATACAGTCAATACAGAGTCCAGACATCAGAATACTGAAATAACAAATAAACCAAATACTGAACTTGTTGTGTGTGTGTGTGCAGGGGTGTGTGTGTGTAGGTGTGTGTGTGTGTGTAACCTTCAGCTCTTTCATGGCATTCTTGAGTGTTTTGATGGAGTGGCCGCTGTGCCCCCCCTCGATGGTGCAGGCGTTGCAGAGGAAGCTGTGTTCGTCCCTGCAGTAGTAGCGGAACATCTCGTCGTGCTCGGTACACTTTCTCCTCTTCATGCTGCTCAGTGGTTCCACCAGCGGGTGCTCGCGGAGGGCCGGGAGGTCCAGGTGGGGCTTCACGTGCTCAGAACACATGGACACCTCACACTTCAGACACGTCTTTACCGCCGTGCCACTCTTGGTGGAGTCTCCGGGGGGGTCCGGTGGGCAGTAATCACAGCGCACCCCTGTGCTCCTGCTCGA
Source organism: Trichomycterus rosablanca (assembly GCF_030014385.1). Lineage (NCBI taxonomy): Eukaryota > Metazoa > Chordata > Actinopteri > Siluriformes > Trichomycteridae > Trichomycterus > Trichomycterus rosablanca. The sequence continues at coordinate 353,672 of NC_086001.1, read as the reverse complement.
GGAACCCGGGCGTTCAGGGCCAGGACGCTGGGCCTGACCACGACGCCGGAATTCATCCGCGATGTTGGAGAGTTTGAAGTTCTTCTGCCAGCGGGTGGAGGTGAGGTGGTTCTCACGGCACTCCGGACAGCGCAGATGCCCCCGTTTCTCCCGACTCTTCAGATCATTCAGACACGACAGGCAGAAGTTATGGCCGCAGGGCAGCAGGTGAGGCTCACGGTAAACGTCCAGGCACACCGGGCACGTCAGCTCCGACTCCAACACGCTGGTGTCATCAACACCGGTCGCCATCGTCCAGGAGAGCTCAAACACAAACCCACCTACAGGAGGATGAAAACCTTCATCTTAGAAGCTGATCAGTGGCATTAATAACTGATAAAACTAATATTTATAAACACAGAAAGTCTCGAGTTTGTTTGTTGTGTAGGCGGCTTAAAAGCACTTTCTAAATCCTAAATACTAGCATATATATACACTGATCAGGCATAACATTACGACCACCTCCTTTCTTCTACACTTACTGTTCATGTTATCAGCTCCACTTACCATATAGAAGCACTTTCTACAATTACTGACTGTAGTGCTGAGAATGATCCACCACCTAAATAATACCTGCTCTGTGGGGGTCCTGACCATTGAAGAACAGCATGAAAGGGGGTAACAAAGCATGTAGAGAAACAGATGGACTACAGTCAGTAATTGTAGAACTACAAAGTGCTTCTATATGGTAAGTGGAGCTGATAAACTGGACAGTGAGTGTAGAAACAAGGTGTTAAACATATATATATATATAATCCCTGAACAAAGCTAGCGCGTTATTTACATTATTATATACCGGTGTGTTTCTATAGTTATATACAGGTAAGGTGTGTTATATACATGTCAGGTGAGTTTTACCTCCGGTGTGAATAATGAATCTCCTCTCTGGTGTTGCAGTGAATTTAATGTTAATCCGATGTTAAAATCTGTATGTGTTGAATGTTATAGATTTTATAAATGTTACAGATGTTATAGTGATATATGTTATAGATGTTATAAATGTTATAGATGTTATAGTTATAAATGTTATAGATGTTATTGTGGTGTCGAATGTTTCCTGATTGAGAAGCGAAAGCAAAACTGAACCGAAACCCGGAGCGATTCTACACACTTCTCCACTACATAGTGCACACTAACTCTGCACTGTTACTGCTGCACTATGAGCACTACTCTACCGCACTATCTAGTGCACTAGTATGAGTTTAGAACACAGCCATATCACTTCCACTCCGCACTGAAGCTGTACAAACCAAACCGAGGTTTTCTTTCTCTCCCCCTACTGGACTGGAATATAAACACACACCAATAAAACCGCAGCTGCCAAACCGTGTAACATTATTCTACTGAACCACCGTCAGTATTTTTACTCACTCATTCTTGCAGAGTTGTAGTTCTGAGAACCTGTTGGACTGACTTGTATGCACAGCATGTTCAGAACCTACGTTCAGTTTCTAAATAATATGTGCCAGCTTCATCTTCTCATTCCTGAAGGAGTTCATGAGGTGTTTCAGATCATTGTCCTGTTGTAGAAGCTGAAGATTCAAATCAACTTATTTACCTCCAGAATTTGGTGGAATCCATGTTTCCATCTACCTGTGCATCTACATGTTTACAGTGTCACTGGCTGCCACACAACCCCAAATAATCAGAATCAGATTTATTAAAGCATTTTAGAACCACTACCAAGCATAAAAGTTTATTTTTCTTGCTTCTTTATGAAACCAAAATATTATCAGTCCATGGCGATTCTTTCTGACGCAGCTCCTTCTACAGTTCTGTGAAAAAGTATTTACATCTTTTTTTTTCTTCTATTTTTGCTATTTTTTCATATTTTAATGTCTTCTAATGTTTTTTATATTAGATAAAGAAACACAAGTTTAAAAATGCTGCTTTAAAATCATTGTTCCATTTATTAATGATAAAGATTAAAGAAACACCTATAACCTGTTAGAAAAAATAAATGCCCCCTAAATCTAAATAATATTTAGTAATAACAGTTCACAAATATATATATATATATATATATATACAGTGCGCCCAAGTAGTATTCAACACATTTAGAGTTAACTTAGCATTTTGAAATTTGGTCTGTAGATGGGCCTGGACTGCAGCAAAAAAGAATCTTGTTTCTCTGTTTTAATTTTTTTTTTTTAATGTAAAGTTTACCAGAGGGTTGATTATTATTCAACCCCTAGGTTTAAAATTTTGTGGAATAACCCTTGTTTGCAATTACAGCTATCAATCATTTTTTATAGGCCGGCACAGATCTCTGGAGTAATCTTGGCCCACTCCTCCATGCAGATCTTCTCCAAGTTGTATAGGTTCTTTGGGCATCTCTTGTGGACTTTGATCTTGAGCTCCTTCCACAAGTTTTCAATTGGGTTAAGGTCAGGAGACTGACTAGGCCAGTGCAACACCTTGATCTTTTCCCTCTTAAACCAGGCCTTGGTTTTCTTGGCCGTGTGCTTGTGGTCGTTGTCCTGTTGGAAGATGAAATGAGGGCCAGATGTGGATGCGGACCAGGTGGCCAGGCCTTGGCCAAGAAGCAGCCCCACAGCATGATGCTGCCACCACCATGCTTGACTGTAGGGATGGTATTCTTGGGGTCGTATGCAGTGCCATCCTCTCGCCAAACGGCCCGGGTGTGGTTGGCACCAAAGAGCTCGATCTTGGTCTCATCAGACCTTAAACCAGTCTGCCTCAGAGTCCTCATGGCTGAATCCCCCTTCTGTGGCACCACCAACTTGCTGCCCTCCTCCGTCGTCTCTCACACTCACGCCTTTATCACAACCACCCCCCACTGGTTCATCTGCTGACAACTTTAACTTCCCATTCACACACTCAAACACCCAGCCTCCATGCTCCAATCTGTCCTTCACAACAGCCCAGGTGAGGAATGAGCTGAGGAAAATCAAGATGAAGAATGCTGCAGGTCCAGATGGCATCAGTGCCAGGCTCCTCAAGTCCTGTGCAGATCAGCTGTGCGGGGTAGTCGAGCTCCTGAGGACTTTCTTTGATACAGTGGTCGCATCAGCCATCTTTTATGGAGTGGTATGCTGGGGCAGCAGCATCTCTACAGCAGACAGGAAGAGACTAAACAAACTCAAGGGACGGCTACAGTGTGCAATATTTTTTTCCCATGTGCAATTATTTGTAAATATTTTTCAGAGTTTCTTCAGACTTTTTATTATTATTGTTATACATTGTACTTCTTATTGTCTATCTTTTGTACTGAGTGCTTTATTGTCCCTTCACAGCTGCAACACTGTGAATTTCCCCACTGTGGGACTAATAAAGGATTATCTTATCTTTATCTTTATCTTTATCTTTATCTTTATCTCATCTCAAGAGAAAGCGTACTGATCTCTGGCGGAGGATTCAACAAACCACAGAGCGGAACTTTCGCCCCGATCTGATGAACACTTTGCAGATGCGACTAAGTCATTTACAGCATCTGATTAATAGAGTCGGGACAGCACTTAATACAGCAGATGAGTGTCTGCTCAATAATGTGTGATCTGCTCAAACCACGATGTGATTCCTTGTGCAAAGTGTTCAAACATACTTGCTGAACATGTTTTAGCTTCAAACCACAGTGTATTTGCTCAAAGCTAACCCCGCCTATGAGGCTATAAAAAGGAACGTTCAGGAGTATATTCTGTAATTTCTTTGATTGCTTAGAGCATAGAGTTATTGACCATTGTAGGTTCATTGCTTAATTTATATTGCTTATAGGGACATATATATTGTCTGCCTATCTTGAGCAATAGTGTGTGTAATAGAGTAGAATTCTCAGAGGAGAATTTAAGTTTCTTTTTCAAGAATGATTATATTCAGTGTTTTATTTGTAACTGTTTATTATATTACTTGAGGAAATAAAGCGAATGAGAGATACGATCCTCTCAGATGCGATAAAAGACAACTCCTGACTTAGTGTGAGTTTCTTACTCGTCTCAAACAAGCCCACAGACCTAGAAGAAGCGAGATCAACCACCTAACGCAGATCTTCAACTCCTATAAAGTCATCTTGCCTCAAGGTAAGTGCTGTAATCAGTACAGGTGATCGGTATTAAAGGGACGGTTGATTTGTGTCTTTGAAAACAAATGTCACCAGTGTAATTACACAAGCCTGCTGGAACCTGATTAGAACAAAGCTTGACTTTTCATGTACTTCACCTTTCTTGTGAACCTGCAGCAGTTGTATAAATAATTACCCAAAATGCAATGTTTTTTAAGCAGAAGTAGGCAAAAACATGCCTAAAAGTGGATGCAAACAGCTCATAAATACATTGATCAGTCATAACATTAAAACCACCTCCTTGTTTCTACACTCACTGTCCATTTTATCAGCTCCACTTTTATCAGCTCACTGTCCACTCTATTAGACACTCCTACCTAGTCGCTCCACCTTGTAGATGTAAAGTCAGAGACGATCGCTCATCTATTGCTGCTGTTTGAGTCGGTCATCTTCTAGACCTTCATCAGTGGGCACAGGACGCTGCCCACGGGGCGCTGTTGGCTGGATATTTTAGGTTGGTGGACGATTCTCAGTCCAGCAGTGACAGTGAGGTGTTTAAAAACTCCAGCAGCGCCGCTGTGTCTGATCCACTCATACCAGCACAACACACACTAACACACCACCACCATGTCAGTGTCACTGCAGTGCTGAGAATCATCCACCACCTAAATAATACCTGCTCTGTGGTGGAGATGGACTCCAGTCAGTAATTGTAGAACTACAAAGTGCTTCTATATGGTAAGTGGAGCTGATAACATGGACAGTGAGTGTAGAAACAAAAAGGTGGTTTTAATGTTATGGCTGATTGGAGTATTCACAAAAACAAAAATCCTGAGTTATCTGATGAAAAGAGGGATCATTATCAGTATTATTCTTTACAAACTGCAATATTAAAACACTAATAATAATTAATGTCTCTCAAACTGAGAGAGAGAGAGAGAGAGAGAGAGAGAGAGAGAGAGAGTGCCAAAGCTTATTATTCAGTATTAGTGCTCGTTATCGTTTCTTATTTACAATTACTTGGTAAAATCCCATGCAAGGAGTGGCAACCCTGACCGTATATCTGATCAGTTTCACGTGGATTAGGATCTGTGTCGATTACAGCAAGTTTAATAAACATGATCATAAACATGTAGCTGGAACGTTCACATTTAGGAACACAGGACCCCCCTGATAGAAGAGCTTTATTAATGTCATCCAACATTTTTACACTTTAATGTTTCAAACATGAGCAGTTTTATTTGTAAAAGAAAATACAGACAGAATTAAAAACATTAAATTCTTCCTTCGCATGACGTGAAATCATCAGAACATTTTACAGCCTGACATCAGTTCTCATCCAGTTTATACTTTAGATTATAGTGTATAAATATTAATAACATCAACACCAACAAAACCAACGCTAATAATAATATTAATAATAATATTCTTCAATATGAATTATTACATTTACAAGTCCGGTGTGTATTTATACTACATTCTTACAGTTTGTAAGATGATTTTGTAATTAAACTTGATGTTTTCCTCGGCTGCTTTACTCAGTAAAATACCTCAGCTTCAAAGTCGCATCACAATATTTTCTGAGCAATATTTCACAACAGTTTGATCAAAAGTGTCCCATTTAATTTTGATTCATTTGTGCAAACCTAAAACTGTTAACACACAAAAATCACACAAGGTAGTGAAATTACATCAATAATATTCATTCTGTTTGGTCTTGTAGCCAAATGAGTTCTAGTATTGGGATTATTGTTGGATAATGGAATTAGGTTAGAGTTAAGGAGAAGGTTGGTTTTGGTTTAAGGTTAGGTTTAAGGTTAGGTTTAAGGTTAGGTTTAAGGTGTTGGTTATTAAAGTGCAGAAATGTTCTTTTGTTTACTTTTATTCTACAAAGAGCCCAAAGTAAGTTTACTCAGGTGTTTAATTTAAATGTCACATGTTATTATGACATTATTTTAATGAATCTTGTGTAAAGCCGCTTTATCTGGTCGCTCTCTGAATGTTACTTTAACGTTCTCCAGCCCGTGCTCCTTCAGTTTCTCCTGGATCTGAAGAACAGAAGATGATTTGTATCAGTCTGTGTATTAAAGTCTGATAAACATCAGGTTCCTCCTGCTGGAATAAGAAGGAACTCTACATTAAGATCAGACCCACCTTCTCCAAGATCGCTGCCTTCACTGCAGGATCGTTCACGTCCTGATCCGACTGAACCTTCATCCTGATGATCTGCTGCTGTCCAGTGATAACTGCATGCAGAAATGATCATGAAGCTCCAGCGTTATTAGTCTGAAATGAATCTGAAGTAAATCAGAGACTGAACAGAACTTTACTCACTTCTGTAACAGAAGAACGCTCTTATTTCAGGACAGGGAGCATCATCAACCAGAGCGTTACTTAAAAACACACAGTTCTCAGTCAGCAGATTGTGAGGTGTTGATGGCATCCACGGAATGATGGACGGGATGTTCTGGTCTGACCACATCCAGGAGCTCCTGTGCAAACCGATCCAAGTGAATCCTGATACCATTGACTTTACAACTGACAGTTCAGTCGGATTTGCTGTGTTGGCAAGATCCACATGATTCAGTTTGCAGAAGATCTGAGCATGATGCCAGGACTTTGATTCGGGGTAGTAGATGTACCTGTCGTTACCAGTGAGCCTGTCTAACAATTACACAAGACATGAACCTTCAATAAGTTTTAAAATAACAACAGTTTTGGTGTCCATTGTCTTTTGGCAACATACATAATTTGGTACTTACCATCAAAGCACACAAAGGGCCAAATAGATGTGCATAGTCCATCTGTCCAACCCTGTGAATCCACCACTGCACATTCTGAACGGCCGTAATCATTGTTAGGCGAATGATAAACAGAATCAGCCCTGTTTAATCATGTATTTAAATGCCTTGTAGACCTACAGATAGTGAACGTTCGTGGACTTCATGGTGGGCACAGTTAGGAGGATACTTGATATCATTATAAGCAGGTAACTGGTTTGGGTACAGTATGAATTTTATTTTAAAAACTGTTGTTTAATAACCTATATCTAACTGCTTGGTAGCTGGAAACCTATCAAACATCTCCTTAAGATCTGCTGAATTTCCTACAGCTCTCAGGACATTAATGACATCAGAAGTATTTACCCCTGTCTGTACTGTTATATTTTGCACATATTCAGCACTAACAGGACCAGTGTAAAAAAAAAGCAGCAAATGTCCCTATACATTTATTGCCTGTGCCAGCATTAGGAGGAACATCTGCAACCAAACACTTTAGATAACACTCCAGGTTTTGCATTCTATTTGTAAAATTTGCTTTCATTTGGTCACATTAAGAAGAACATTTAAAACATGAACTCTCAGTCAAAGCATCTTAATGGTGTTCATGTAGAGACTCTGTGTGTTTATCTTCTGCCTTGCTTTAGTACTCTGCACCTGACATCTATCCTCTTCAACACTTATATAGTTACAATTCCCAAGAAAAGGTGTCCAACAACTCTGAGTGACTATAGACCAGTGGTCCTAACATCCCATATGATGAAGACCTCAGAAAGGCTGGTTCTAGCCCACCTTAAACCCACTTTTAACTTACTGCAGAGGGTCCATCCATCCATCCATCCATCCATCAGTATATCTAATATCCATCCATCCATCCATCCATCAGTATATCTAATATCCATCCATCCATCCATCCATCAGTATATCTAAAATCCATCCATCCATTTCTCAATCTATCTAAAATTCTATTATTCTGTCTCACCTGTAATGAACAGGATGATGAAAAGTTGCCTCTCCATTAGCGATGATCCTCGTTACTGATGTTACTAATGAATCTTAGAATTAAAATTTGTTCCTCATCAAACCCAATCAGTTTAAAGACGTGTGTCCAAAACAAAGTGCGTCTACAATCTGAGGTTTAAGTAAATGACCGAACGATCTTCAAGTCTTGCTGTCATAACTTCTAAGTTCAACAGGCTGTTTGTTGTTTCAACCTCTTGTCCTCCTGATTTTCTTACGTTATGCCTCAGATGAAGGTGCCACCCTACCTGAAGTGTCAGGTAAGCAAACCAAATTATTACAAGAGAGGCCAAAGAAAACAGTTTCAACTGGAGACGCCTTGGCTGGTCAACAGGGTTGTTTGCTTTGAGACTGATATCTATTGGAAAAAATGCTGTACGAATAAATTTGACAGGACTCACAGTAGTAGTGCTTCTGGGAAGTGAGAATACATGAACGAAGGCCTGATGGAGGAATTACAGATTTAGAATCCACCAATAATGGCATCAGCAGTTCTTATTACATTTACACGAATGTTAAAGGTATTTAGCGAATGCCTTCATCCAAGGTGACTTACAATTGTGACCGTATAGTCCAAGTTATTGAGAGTTAAGGGGCCTGCAGTGGGACTTGAACCTGCCATCTTCCAATCACTAGTCCAGTAAAACCTATTTAAGTTAAAGTTCACTTCATCATTTGAATCTACGTGGTTCAACGATTCACCAGCCACACCAAGAACAACACAAAATCAATCCTGACAGCGTGCACGTGAGCAGAGTCCTAACTCCTGCAATCTGAGCTGCTATTTGACTTTTTCAGACCTCCTGAATTTCTTATGCAAAGCATTTATCTCCACAGAGCCCAAGCTAACTTGTATGGAAATGACTGAAAGCAGCAAGGAGAATGGAGGAGAAAGACGCTTGTCTTTTCATTAAGAACTTGAATTATTAGGTGTCCCACACGTGACTGTAATTTTTTATTTAAAATTATCCATAAAGCTTTTATAGTGCTTTTCATCAACCGCTTTTTCCTGGTGGGTTCCAATTCCTCCCAGGTCTTCGGCCATCTCCCACTTCCAAGGTATCGCCAATCGTATCTGTATAGAAGCCCGGCCAGCCAACAGCACTGTTGAGGTGATCATCGGCTAGCGTAACAGACCACTGCACCATCCCAGTGCCTAAGCTTATATAAAATTATTTAATTTGGAATCCCCAACCTAGAAGGTTAAACAGAAACTTCTTTAGGATACTGGACTGCATAGTGGACCCTCTGCTGACCCCATGTCCAGGGTTTCTTTTAAGGTGACTTGTACGTTTTGATTAGATTAATTAATATCTGCTTATATGGAAAGTTGACCAGAGGAAGAGAGCATGATGAAATGTTGGGGATAAACGATGGATTAACCAGCCGTCTGTGAGATTCACTGCTGTTCAGACCAGTCAGAGTCGATGCTTTAAGACTGCTTTCATGACATGGACTAATGATGTCCCAGGCAGCTTCAAACAACAACCTCCATGAGTTAGGGTGACCATATTTCGCAAGAGGACACTTGGTCCTGGGTAACTGGTGGCACATTGGCAATGTGTATGTTAAAGGTAAATTTATAAATACTTGACAAATGCAACTATAATAAATAAAAGCTACTGTTTAACAAGACAATTAACAAATGCGAGCTTTACCTGATTTCGTGACCACTGTAATTTGGATCGTTTGCTGTCTTTAATAAACCATGTCCAACATTTGTACACTTTATTTAATGTTTCAAACATGAGCAGATTTTATTTGTGGAAGAAAATACAGACAGAATTAAAAACAATAAATTCTTCATTCACATGATGTGAAATCATCAGAACATTTTACAGCCTGACATCAGTTCTCATCCAGTTTATACTTTAGGTTATAGTGAATTAATTAAAGTAACATCAACAATAACAAAAATGATAATAACACATGTAATACATTTATTAAATTAATAATAACAATAATAACAAGAATATTTTATTATTAATGTGTATTATTAATATTATTATTACATTTCTAAAGTGTTTATATAGTGTGTATTTTTGCTACATTCCTACAAAAGTGTACTTAAATATTCCTCTGTGAAGCTGCACCTTATATGATCAAGAAATGATTAAAAGTGATTTATTTGTGCTGATGATTATTTGTGAATAAAGCTTTTTGATCGGTAGCTTTACTCAGTACCTCAGATTAAAAGTCACATCACAATATTTGTGCTGATTTATTTTAGATTTTCTCTGCTTTGTGCTATTTTTAGAGTTCTTGAGCAATATTTCACAACAACTTGTTCAAAAGTGTCCCATTTAAATTTGATTCATTTGTGCAAATCTAAAACTGTTAACACACAGAAAAGTTCCACGAGGTGGAGATATTACATCAATAAAATTATTTCTGTTTGGTCTTGTAGCCAAATGAGTTCTAATGTTGGGATGATTTTTGGATTATGGAATTAGGTTAGAGTTAAGGAGAAGGTTGGTTTTGGTTTAAGGTTAGGTTTAAGGTTAGGTTTAAGGTTTTGGTTATTAAAGTGCATAAATGCACTACAAAGAGCCCAAAAATCAATTTACTGGGGTGTTTAATTTAAGTGCCACATGTTATTATGACATTATTTTAATGAATCTTGTGTAAAGCCACTTTATCTGGTCGCTCTCTGAATGTTACTTTAACGTTCTCCAGCCCGTGCTCCTTCAGTTTCTCCTGGATCTGAAGAACAGAAGATGATTTGTATCAGTCTGTGTATTAAAGTCTGATAAACATCAGGTTCCTCCTGCTGGAATAAGAAGGAACTCTACATTAAGATCAGACCCACCTTCTCCAAGATCGCTGCCTTCACTGCTGGATCGTTCACGTCCTGATCCGACTGAACCTTCATCCTGATGATCTGCTGCTGTCCAGTGATAACTGCATGCAGAAATGATCATGAAGCTCCAGCGTTATTAGTCTGAAATGAATCTGAAGTAAATCAGAGACTGAACAGAACTTTACTCACTTCTGTAACAGAAGAACGGTTTCACTTCAGAACAGGAAGCATCATCAACCAGATGATTAAACATATGCACACGGTTTTCAATCAGCAAATTTTGAGGTACTGATGGCGCCCACGGAATAATGGACGGGATGTTCTGGTCTGACCACATCCAGGAGCTCCTGTGCAAACCGATCCAAGTGTATCCTGATACCATTGACTTTACAACTGACAGTTCAGTCAGATTTAATGTGTTGGCAAGATCCACATGATTCAGTTTGCAGAAGATCTGAGCATGATGCCAGGACTTTGCTATGGAGTAGTAAATGTACCTGCTGTTACCAGTGAGCCTGTCTAACAATTACACAAGACATTAATTTAACTACTTTTACATAAACAGCAGGTTATGGCGTCCATTTACTTTTGCCCAAATGACAATTGTGAACAATGTGTTACTTACCATCAAAGCACACAAAGGGAAATGATGCTGTGCATAGTGAATCTACACCAACCCTGTGGATTTACAACACCACATTCTCCACGTCCGTAGTCATTGTCCGGCTCTGGTGGATACCAACTTGTCCAGCTTCCCAGTGACATGTTTCCATAGGACCAGCGCCATTCATGGTAAATCTTGTACAGTCCAATCCAGGCAGCAGCAGTAAACTGTTGTTTCTGAGCTTCGTTCTGAAGTTTCACCACTTCAGCATCATTTTCAATGGTCACCAAGTCAGTGTGGTTGGCTTGACAGTAAGCCTGAGCTGCACTTCCTGTTTTTACCTGATTTATCAGGTAGTACTTACGAGGAACCGACAGGACGAGTGGGAGAACTCCTGTGAATGAGATTTTTATTTAACTGACAGCACTGTATAAAAACTCACTCTGTACGTCAAGTCAAGTCAACTTTATTTATATAGCGCTTTTTACAATAGACATTGTCTCAAAGCAACTTTACATAATCCAGGACCAACAGATAGAAAAATCCCTGTTGAGCAAGCCGAGGGCGACTGTGGCAGGAAAACTCCCTGAAAATTACAGGAAGAAACCTTGAGAGGAACCAGACTCAGCAGGGCCCATCCTTCTTGGGTGGTCTGGAGGAAACTTTAAATAAATACACGATTTACACAGAGCATACAAACACAGAATTAAATGATCTAAAAGTTATAACTGGTAATAAATAGATAAATAATAATAGAGTTGTTCTTCGCTCTAGTCTTCAATAAAGTCTGTAGTGATTTCTTGTTATTCTTGGTGCAATTACACTCAAAAAACTAAACTCATGCTGTTGTTGCTTTTACTCGGGTTTCTTTCGTTGAAGTAACTTAACAAATTTGTGTTGGTGAGTGAAACTTGAGTCAGTTGTGTTGTTTCTATTAAATACAGTTGGGTTGTCAGATTGACTTAATATGTGCATGTTTGGTCAATTCAACACTGTGAAGTAAACTCAACAGGCTTCGTTACTCTCTACATCCGGGGCATTCGTGGCTGTCTGTGAGCTCCTCTCTTCAGCGAGGCCATTTTCTTTTGGAGGGAAGCTGTGCAAGTGCGGTGAGTATTTGTCATATTTATGTATAATTCTGAGCTGTATTAGCTGTTTTATTAACAGCGTTTTGTATGATATGGGTCATTTTGATAAGCGAAACCTCCCTGTGTAAACAGATACCAGACTAGTTAGCCTATTAGCAAAGTTAGCATTAGCGGTTTTCAAACGCTCAGTTTGCACTTGGAATTCGCATTTAAAGTATTTTAAACCATTTAGGTCGCATCCCAGTGCATGTTGTAACCTCATGTAATGTATATTTAATTTTTATGTCCAGTTACTTATATTTTTCGTGCATTGTGTGAATCGCCAACAAAGCTAGCGCTACTAGCTAGCAGCATTAAACAGGTCTGTCTTTTCTCAATTTTGAGAAACGTTAATGTTGTTAACGGCAACGTTGTGCATTTTATTGATAATGCAGTTGAATTAAGTGTCTTCAAAAGCATCCAAGATGCAAATGGTTTATGTAGTTTAATGAACTGTGTTAGCCGTTTAAGCCGAGTCCACTTTGGCAGTTTTATTGTAATCTGAAGTTATACAAAAGTCGCTTATTTTGAGGCAACGCAACAGTTCTGAGTGAATTGGACGATTTCCCGCAGGACAGACACTACGCATGCTCAGAAGCTCTTCTAATGAATGTGGGATGGCGAGGGACGAGAGCTTGGTAAAAAGCAGTGAGATAGAGAATCGAGCTACATCCGAGTACTTATCTTTGTAAGTATGTCTTTCTAACATAGTTTGTTAAGTGAATATGTGGTTAGACTTTGATATTGATAGTTTTAGAGTACATTACCTGCATAATTTTAGACTCGGCTCACATTAGCTAGCCAATGTTAACTAGCTTGTGAAAACACTATTGAGCTTTTCAATTACAGCTTCCAAATATACATTATATGGACAAAAGTATATTCACATTATACTTCTCTATTATAACTCTCATCCTGGCCTTAATCCTTATAAATTGTTACCTTGTCAAGTATTAATGTAATACAGAGTGTAAAATTGTGCTTGTTTTGTATGTTTTCTAGTTTCAGCTCTTTTCTAACCACAAGTTTTGTGAAGGTGTTTTGTGGCTCTTTAGTTATGGTAAGTATAATGCCATCTTGCAAATTATTGATTAAAAGTATTTAGCATAACTTATAGACCATTGAAGTTGTCATTCTGTAATTTATGACTATTTTCTCTATGAGGATTTTTAAATGGGGTTTTAGTAAACCACCTCTATCCCTCCCTGTTTAGCACAAAAATGTTCCAAACCCGTGCTTTCATAGTAAAATCCCATCTTACTTACTAACATTTTTTTTGCATTTTTTTTAAGAAATAATTTATGAATTTTACAGTTAAGTTTCTCAAATGTAACTTTTTGTAATAGTTTCATATCCATGGTTGACAACAGATTTTTTTGTTTTGTGGTGTGCATCTTTTAGCTAAAGGTATATTTGTTCTGTTTTTGAGGATGTTGAGGAAAACCAGGAGATGGAGCAGACAATCCTAGGAATATTTGCCATAAAGCAGGAAGGTGCAGAACCTACAGATGAGGTGGAGGATGTTAGAATTATCATTGAAGGTGTGGAGGTGCTTCGTGACCTTGGTAACATTGCAAATGCAGTCGCCATTTTATTTGGCCTCATGTACTCCCTGGACTTGAGCTACCCAACAAAAAGTACACATTTGAGGTTCTACAAAAAGTTGTGATGGAACTGGATGGCAGACATCTCTCAAGAAAGGCTCAAAAACAAACTGTTTGAAGGGACAGTGTAAACATCACATTGCAAGTTGCAATGAAGGCTTGGAGCTAAAAAAAAAAAAATGTTGGATCCATATGTTGAACTGTTAATGTGTTGTAGGGAGTGGCATGGTCTTAGTTTCTAATGATTGATGTCTGAATGTTTTAACAGACTTTAGAATGTTCATAAAAGAGAGCGAGGATAAGCGTAGCAATTAAAAACTACTTGAGAGGTTGCATTTTTATGTCTGTTGGAGAAAGGGAAAAAAAAACTTTAAAGTAGAGATTACCAGAGAATGGCATGAAAATTTTTTTGAGGATGTTGAGGAAAACCAGGAGATGGAGCAAACAATCCTAGGAATATTTGCCATAAAGCAGTGACCTTGGTAACATTGCAAATGCAGTCGCCATTTTATTTGGCCTCATGTACTCCCTGGACTTGAGCTACCCAACAAACCTCAAGTACACATTTGATGATCTCCGAATGTTGTGATGGAACTGAATGGCAGACATCTCAAGTGCAAATGCAGTCGCCATTTTATTTGGCCTGAGAGGGCAATAAGGTATTTCTTGAAAATGTAGCAGGAATACAAGGGTAAGAGAAACCTTATGGTTGACATACGGCGATAGAGTGAGCCTGGAGTGAAAGTCATGAGCACCAAATTAACATTCAAATTTTACATTACTGTTTGTGATCTGTTTAGCATGACATGTTGGTTTAAACATGTGCTGTTTTGATGAAGTTCTGGCTGTTCATCAATCATCAGTAATGTAAAATTTAATTTGGTGCTCATGACTTTCACTCCAGGCTCACTCTATATCGCCGTATGTCAACCATAAGGTTTCTCTTACCCTTGTATTCCTGCTACATTTTCAAGAAATACCTTATTGCCCTCTTATTCATGCCATTCTATGGTAATCTCCACTTCAGTTTTTTTCCCCTTTTCCAACAGACATAAAAATGCAAGCTCTCAAGTAGTTTTTAATTGTTACTCTTATCCTCTCTCTCTCTCTCTCGTGAACATTCTTAAGTCCGTTAAAACATTCAGACGTCAATCTTTTGAAATTTTTCAGGGTTTCTTTTTTTTTACACCACTGAAGGTGAGGAAAGAAAAAAAGAGCAATTTGTTTACTTTATTATTATTATTTATTTTATTTTGAAGTACACTATATTGCCAAAAGTATTTGCTTGCCTGCCTTCACACGCATATGAACTTGAGTTCATCCTGAAAAACTTACCCTATAGAAGCACTTTGTAGTTTTGCAATTACTGACTGTAGTTCATCTGTTTCTCTGCATGCTTTGTTACCCCCTTTCACCCTGTTCTTCAATGGACAGGACCACCACAGAGCAGGTATTATTTAGGTGGTGGATGATTCTCAGCACTGCAGTGACACTGACATGGTGGTGGTGTGTTAGTGTGTGTTGTGCTGGTATGAGTGGATCAGACACAGCAGTGCTGCTGGAGTTTTTTAAACACCTCACTGTCACTGCTGGACTGAGAATCGTCCACCAACCAAAAATATATCCAGCCAACAGCGCCCCGTGTGCAGCGTCCTGTGACCACTGATGAAGGTCTAGAAGATGAGCGACTCAAACAGCAGCAATAGATGAGCGATCGTCTCTGACTTTACATCTACAAGGTGGACCGACTAGGTAGGAGTGTCTAATAGAGTGGACAGTGAGTGGACACGGTATTTAAAAACTCCAGCAGCACTGCTGTTTCTGATCCACTCATACCAGCACAACACACACTAACACACCACCACCATGTCAGTGTCACTGCAGTGCTGAGAATGATCCACCACCTAAATAATACCTGCTCTGTGGTGGTCCTGTCCCCCCACATCCTGACCATTGAAGAAACATATGGGCTACATTCAGTAATTGTAAAGTACAAAATGCTTCTATATGGTAAGTATTTCAGGATTAACTCAAGTTCAAATGCGTGTGAAGGCAGGCAAGTGAATACTTTTGGCAATATAGTGTATTTTCTATGTGGCATATTACATTGGTTTATCATTCATATGAATATTGTTTTTTGTTTACTCTAATTTAAAATTGTTCCAATAAAGTGTTTTTTTTTTTTTTACAAACTAAAACTGTTTGATTTTACAGTTTCCTGAAATTAAAAGTTTTTCAAAAGTTGGAAAGCTTAAGTTTTTGGTTTGTGCAAGTGATATGTGTGTGCCATTAAAAGTCAAACAAGTTTAAGGTTTGTTTAAAACATTTGTGACAGTTCTGCTAATGGTTGTTAGACTGAAAGGCTGACCATTTTGTATATTTCTTTTATTGTTGCCAAATACCCCAGAATTAGTAAGTCCACTTAAAATTACTACCATTGTTGGAATGAAAACCATTTAAGTAAAACAAAGTTTAGTAGTTTCCCCATTTGTTTAAACCAGTTAATTAACCAGTTGGAAATACAAAGTACAGTTAGTTTTACTAAATTCAGTTGAGTATCGGAGGTCCAACAGTTATGTTACGTTTACATAAGTGAGTTAAGTTAGTACAATGAAATATATTTCTGTTGTCATTAATCAACACAATCAAGTAAAGCAAAAGAAAAATAATTTTGTTGAGTTTATGTTTGTCAGTTTAGTTAGCTAGACACAGACCTATTAATTAAAACTGAGCTAACCATATTAGAGTTATGTTGGTTTTACTTAATACAGTCACATCGGTTTTACTTAATATAGTTATGTTGGTTTTACTTAATAAAGTAATGTTGGTTTTACAAAAGTTAGTTATTTGAAGCTTATTAATATGATTTAATTATATCTAACACAACTCAGTTAGGTGGAAATTGTTGACATAACTGGATTAAGTAAATCCAACGAATTATTTTTTTGAGTGTACTCCAGACCCGTCACATCCGGCAGGAGCAGCATCGTCGTCACGGCAGTCTCGACTTTAATCCTTAACCTCGGCGGATAAACAGGTTTCCATCAGAATACCTTTGGAGTAAAACAACAGAGAATGTAGTTAATAATGTACAATGCTAGTTGAGTAAAACAGTTTTACAGAGAGTTTTAGACTCCGGCAGCTCTAAATATTACAGCATAACTAAAAGGGAGAGCGAGCAGGTAACAAGGTCATGAAGGCTTTCATAGGACATCAGCGCCCATCTCCCCTACCCAAAGCATCTCAACGTGACCCTCATCCCAAACAAAAATACAACAATCATCACAGCTTCTCTTTACTGAAGGATTAAAGTCACCGGTTTAGGAGAACAGAGTCTAGCAGTTCAGTTCAGCAGGATTAAAAAAGCCAGTATAGCAGGATGAGAGCTACTGGTGATAATCTGATTAATAATTTAAATGTAAAAGAAACAATTTTTATTTTAATTTCTCACCTGTGAAAAACAGGAGGATGAACAGTCGCAGCTCCATCACTGATATGTGTCTGTAATCTCTGTACTTTAGTAAAAAATAAATAAAAATCCTGCTTTTAATCTGCTTCCTCTGATAAAACTTTTCTACGTATCTGATAATTCATAATTCAACAAACTTGTGATGCAGGAGTGCAGACGAGGCAAGCGTCAAGTAAACAAATACTGATAGCAAGAAAAGATCCTCAGCACAAGAATCTAAATAATGAAGGGCTAGTCAGGTGTGATGTAATCCTGACATGGTGTAAAAGTACAATCCTGAAGTGCAGTGTGGGGGATTAATAAGAAAGTCGTCGTGTTCAGCCTGAACATCTGTATGAATAGTGCTCAGCTGTTCACCTACTTTTTTAATATTGATATTAATGGAATTTTCTATTTATTTTGTAGTTGTAGTGGAACCGCTGCTAAATGAAATCTTTGTTAAAAAATATTTCTAATTCACATAGAAAAGAAAAATCCAACTAATGAAGGGCTGGTCAGGTATATGAATATGAATTAGTGATGGAGTCCCTTGTTATGTGTACTAGTGTTCTAGAGAATTATATTTAGTTTTTGAATGTTTAGTGAATTACATTTACATTTTCAGCATTTAGCAGACACTCTTATCCAGAACGACTTACAGAGGTGCTTCCATAGTAAACATTTCATTTCTCAAGTTTACGTAAACAACAGTCAAAGAACACAAATCTGCTAAAACCTGTTAGAACCAAAGTGCTTCTTTTTTTTTTTTTTGGAAATGGAAAAGGATGGAACAAAATGTTAGTAAATAAGTACAAGTCAGCCTAAGTGCTGAATTACAAAAAAACCCTTGTGAAAAGAAACCCAGTTAGATTAAAGAAGTGTGTCCAGTGAGTGTTAAAGATCGTCTTCAGGAATGTTGATGTTATGTAGTTTGTATAGTCATGTGGTTTCCCTGGTGCTACAGACATGGTGGTACCCTCACCTGAGGTCTAGAATTGCATATGGAAATCATAAAGGTTAAAACGAGATTTCCTCAGTTAAACTTATGTCTTAGAAGCTAGCATGATAAAGTGAAAATTGTATTTATTCATTCCTTGGGTAAAACACAATACAGTACAAATTTCTACTATAGTATTTTGTTTGCTTTCTGATATATAAAAGTAAAAATCACTTATGTATGCTGGAATCATTTAGTTTTTAGTGTATTTGTTTATTATTGGACTGTTAAGATTCGTTGATGACATGATGTAGTGGTTGCTCTGATGATGGTACTTGTATGGTACCTTCTGCTGATCTAAATGTAATGAATCTGAAATCAGTAAGAGGGACAGGTGTGCAGCGGGGATTTAGATTGCACATTACGATCTGGTGGAGAATGCGGGCAATCTAGTGCAGGTGAGTGATCTTCTCTAAGCTCATTTATCTGCTGGACTGCTGATCTGTTTAGAGCAAATATTGTGTTCCCTTGTACTGAATTTATTTCACTTATTATTTTAGGGAATCATTCTTTGAGTTATATTTATTGGTTTACTAACATTGTTTAGCCATACTTCATTTTACAATTTTGGGTCCCCGTTATACACAAGACAATTACCTAAACAATTGCTTGATAGAGTCTGACTTGTTTACACAGGAACATGGATACATAATTTACATGATTGGACAAAGACTATTGATTTTAGACCTCATAAAAATCTTATAACAAATCTTAAAATTATTTTTATATTAAATAAAAAAAACAAGATGAAACAACATGCTGCTTTTAAATCATCGTTCCATTTATTAAAGATAAAGATTCATGAAAAACCCAAATCACCCATTTAAAAAAGAAACTGGCCCCCAAATCTAAATAATATATAATATATTCATAATTTTTAAGTAATTAATACATAATTCTATAAGTAATTCATTTATAAATAATTTGAGTTGCACTGGTTAAAGGTAGAAACATTAAAACACAGTAAAACAGCAAAAAAAAACTGAGAAATGAGAAAACAATCTGAAGAGTCGAGCTAATCATGATATAGCAACGCCCAGTGTGTGTGTGTGTGTGTGTGTGTGTATATATTTTTTTTTTTCGTGTGTTAACAGCTCCTTTATGCTTATGCTAGTGTAGAGAGAAAGATTCTGAGAGAAAGATTTAGTTTTAAATGCCACATGTTATTATTACATTATTCTTTATTCATCTTGTGTAAAGCCACTTTATCTGGTCGCTCTCTGAATGTTACTTTAACGTTCTCCAGCCCGTGCTCCTTCAGTTTCTCCTGGATCTGAAGAACAGAAGATGATTTGTATCAGTCTGTGTATTAAAGTCTGATAAACATCAGGTTCCTCCTGCTGGAATAAGAAGGAACTCTACATTAAGATCAGACCCACCTTCTCCAAGATCGCTGCCTTCACTGCAGGATCGTTCACGTCCTGATCCGACTGAACCTTCATCCTGATGATCTGCTGCTGTCCAGTGATAACTGCGTGCAGAAATGATCATGAAGCTCCAGCGTTATTAGTCTGAAATGAATCTGAAGTAAATCAGAGACTGAACAGAACTTTACTCACTTCTGTAACAGAAGAACGGTTTCAGAAGAGAACACTGAACATCTCCGGCCAGACCGTTATATATAAACCCACAGTTTTCATTGAGCTGGCCATTGTCTGGTTGTACTGCCACCCACGGAATGATGGACACGCTGGTCTGGTCTGACCACATCCAGGAGCTCCTGTGCAAACCGATCCAAGTGTATCCTGATATCTTTGATTTTACAACCGACAGTTCAGTCAGATTTACTGTGTTAGCAAGATCCACATGATTCTTTTTGCAGAAGATCTGAGCATGATGCCACGTCGTAAGATTGGAGTAGTAGATGTACCTGCTGTTACCAGTGAGCCTGTCTAACAATTACACAAAATATGAAGCTTCAATTAGTTTTACGTAGACAACAGATTATAGCGTCTATTTACTTTTGCCCAAATTACAGTTTTGATGAATAATGTGGTACTCACCATCAAAGCACAGAAACGGATATCTATTTGTGCATTGTACATCAAACCAACCCCGTGAATCTATAACAACACATTCTCCACGTCCGTAGTCATTGTTAGGCTCTGATCCATACCAATTTTTCCAGCTTCCTAGTGACATGTTTCCACAGGACCAGCGCCAGTCGTGGTAAATCTTGTACAGTCCAATCCAGGCAGCAGCAGTAAACTTTTGTTTCTTTGCTTCGTTTTGAACTTTTACCACTTCAGCATTGTTTTCGACGGTCGCCAAGTCAGTGTGGTTGGCTTGACAGTAATCCTGAGCATTACTCCAAGTTGTTCCCTGTTTTATCACATAGTACTTACGAGGAACCAACTGGACGAGTGGAAGAACTCCTGTAGATGAGATTTTATCTTGTTTGACTACTCACATTATAAAACATATTTACGTCTTTGTAAAATAAGAGTATGTATATATATAGATATAGATATAGATATAGATATAGATATATAGTATATACATATACTGGTTTTCACTGATCAACTTTACTGTAGTGTATAACCAGTTCTTCTTGCTTTTTAATCCACCCAAATTTACCACAAATTGTTCGAGTCTCACCTGTGAAAAACAGGAGGATGAACAGTCGCAGCTCCATCACTGATAAGTTTGGTGAAAACGTCCCAGCAGGATTTATTTTACTGTAACTTCAGTGACAGTCCCCAGATCCATCAACACATTACAAAATCAATCCATCAGTAAATCATATCAGTCAAAAGAAAAGTACAGTTATACCAAGATCAAGAAATAATTCCCAGATGTAAGGTAAAAAAAATATCTGTACTTTTTATTTAGTAAAAACTAAATACAAATATTTAAAAAATACAAAATTTTCTGCTTTCAATCTTCTCCCTCTGACAAACGTTTCCTACACAGCTGGTTATTTGGTGTTCACAGTCCAACCAACTTGACTTTTATATGTGACGCTGGAGCCCAGATGAGGGTACCACCATTCCTGAAGCTTCAAGGAACGTCACGTAAACAAATACATGAATCCACACTTGTTTTGTTTTAAGGTTGTATGAGCACTTTGCCACATTCCAGAGCTCTTCTAGTATTAATCTATGACTCCATATCAGGACTAAACCGTGTGGTTACATTTACAAGGAAGATAATGGACACAAAAAATCTGCTGGACGTGCTGAACCAAGATCCACAGCTGGCACTTTATTTTACCAAATAGATTCTTTAAGTGGCATTTCTGTTAGGAGAGACCACAAGAGATAATTCACAGAGACAAATTATAAAGTAAGGAATTATGTTGTGTCTAACATCCATAGTAACTAAATGTGACTATTTGATGAGTTTAATGTAAACTTTTTATAACAATAAATTATGTAATTAAAGGATTTTAGTTTTAAACTTCTCCTTCTGATAAACATTTTCTATGTAGATGTTTTTTGCTGTTTTCAGTCCAACCAACTTGACTTCCATATGTGACGCTGGAGAGCAGATGAGGGTACCACCATTCCAAAAGCTTTAAAAAAACGTCACGTAAACAAATTCACATGGAAGAGTCAACACAAGAACCTAAATAATGGGGCTGGTCAGGTATGTTGTAATCTTTCTGAAAGTTCCTTCTTGTGGATCTTGGCATGGTGTAAAAGTATACTCCTGCAGTGCAGTGTGGGTGTTAATAAGATAGTAGTCATGTTCAGCCTAAACATCTTAAAGATCCTTCATACACTCATGACCTCATGTAGTTCTTGCTTTAGTCCAATTAAGAACACATTGGAGTTGAAACATTCCATTTATTAAAAAGCTGCAGGAATAAAGAGTGAAAGCTTTTTTTAAAAGCACCACCAGCGGTGAGTGCTGAAGATCTTCAGGAATGTTGATGTCATGTAGTTTGTATAGTCATGTTGTTTCCTAGGTGCTACAGACATGGTGGTACCCTCACCTGAGGTCTAGAATTACATATGGAAATCAGAAAGGTTAAAACGAGACAAAAATCTCTTCAGTTAATCGAATGTCTTAGAAGCTGGCAAGATCAAGTTAAACATTTTTTTTTATTTTTGTTTACTCAAATTTTAGGTTCTTTTGTAAAATACAATACAGAACAATATTTTACTACTGTATAATAACGTGTTTACTTTTTGTTAGATAATAAAAATAATTGATATAAGCTGAAAGCTGAAATCATTTTGTTTTGGACTGTTGATCTGATGATGGTACGTATAGTTACATTAAAAAATGCATTATGGATGTCAGCATCTAGGCATCAGTAGTGGACGTTTGTCTGTGTGAGTTGTGACTGTTTTTCAAATGACTAAAATTCCCATGGTGCACTTGTGACTGACTGGCTGACCAATCAGGAGGAAACAACCAAGCAAAGAGATGTTCAAATCCAGAGAAGACCATCGTCATGGATAGTGCTCGGCTGCTCACCTGCTTTGTAATCTGATGTTAATTGAATTAGCGGTGGTGTTTTCACTTCATCTAATGGACTCCACACACCAAGAGTCTGTTTTGTTTCAAGATTTTACAACCACCAAGGAATGGATCAAAACTCCTTCACCTAATCTCATCCTTACTCACCACATTCCAGAGCTCTTCTTAACATCAATCTATGCCCCCCTTTTCCCGGGACCATGTGGTTACATTCACAGGAAAGTTAATGGACACCAAAAATCTGGTGGGAGCACTGAAGACTGAAGAGTAGGAAGGTGGCGAGGAGCAAGGGATCCAGGAGAGTGAATGGCGTCCAAGAGCAGGAAGAGACTGGGAATCCAGGAAAAAAAAAACAAAGAACTACAAACTAGAATTTCAAGACAAAGTTTAGCAGGTACAAAATCCCAGTGGCATCAACGGACGATCTGGTGAGGAGTGAAGAGAATCTAGGTGCTTTTGATGGCAGAGTGATAACAAGCTGATTGAAGCCAGGTGTGCCTGATAAGCTAGGGACAAGATATTTTGTATTTTGTATATTGTGAGTACTGAGTTTATAGAGGTGAAGTTTCCTTCAGCTCCACCAGATGTCGCCAAACTTCCCAGACTAGAGCATAATGAATTAACATGCACAAAATGGGACTCCTGACAGTACCCCACCCTTAACTGTCACCTCTAGGCGAGCTACCCGGCTTGTCCTTGTGGAACTCCTGGATGAGGTCGGGATCCAGAATAGCCGAGCGGGGAACCCAGGAGCGTTCCTCAGGCCCGTAACCCTTCCAATCAACTAGGTATTGGAGGCCCCGGCCATGTTGTCTAGAATCAAGAAGGTGGTGAACTGTATAGGCTTGGTGACCTTCGCTGAGCCGTGCGGGTGGAGGGGGCTTGGAAGGAGGGCACAGCTCGGGTTTAAGCTGAGAGACATGAATGGTAGGATGGACTCCATATGTTTGGGGAGCTTTAGATGGACAGCAGTGGGGCGGATGACCTTTTCGACAGAAAATGTAGCGGGGTGCCAGCTTTCTGGAGTCCGTTTGCAAAAAGATGTTCCTGGAGCATAACCAGACAGACCGGCCGGGGAGGTAGTGGGGTCTGCGGTGGCGGTTAGGTGAACACCAGTTGGAGGTCTGGGATTTTAACAGGGCTGACCTGGCCATCTTCCAGACTTTCCTGTAGCAGCAGATGTTGAGGGATAAGGGAGGCTGATTGCCCAGAGACGCCTCAAACGAGGATCGCCCAGTAGCAGAACTGGTAAGGGAGTTGTGGGCGTATTCCACCCAGGCAAGGTGAGTGCTCCACTTCAAGGGTGTTGCTGGCAGTCACACAATGCAGATCGGCCCCCGGCTCCTGATTAGCCCTTTCAGCTTGGCCATTAGACTGGGGGTGAAACCCTGATAAGAGGCTGACTGTTGCTCCCAGGGCCTTACAATAGTCGCGCCAAACCTGGAACACAAACTGGGGGCCGCGGTCTGAGACAATGTCCAGGGGAATTCCAAGGATCTTAAATACCTGGTCGATCAGGAGTTTGTCACATTTCAATAATTCAAATCGTTTTAATAATTTTTTATTAGATAAAAAAAACACAAGTTAAAACAACATGCTGCTTTTAAATCATCGTTCCTTTTATTAAAGGTTCATGAAAACCCAAATCACCCTTTAAAAAAAAACATTGCTCCCCTAAATCTAAACAATATATAATATATACATAAAGTCTTATTTTCACTTTTTGCATTTGTATAATAGATCTATAATTCTATAAGTAATTGATTTATAAATAATTTTGTTTTATTCAAAACAATTTACTGGTTGAAGGTAGAAACATCAAAACAGAATAAAACTGAGGAATGAGAAAACAGCATCTGAAGAGTCGAGCTAATCATGATACAGACACGCCCACTAATAAATATAATTCTTGTGTAAACATTGCTCTTATGTTTATGCTAGTTTAGCCACTTTTCCCCAGATAACCATCAGGTAACAACAACCAATCAGAAGCTGTTGGCGATTTGACTTTTAAGTACTGTGAATCTGATCAGTAAACTTGTTGATAAGGTGTTAGTGAAGTGTTAGCTCATTGTTTAAGGTGCTAAAATACGAATTAGAAGGTTGGTTCTAATCCCACTTTTGCCAGATTAGAGTAAAATTGCCTGAAACCTTAATTTTTTGGTTTCCTAATTGTAAATAAATTAAAAGGAAAAGTTCTGAGAAAAAGATTCAGTTTTAAATGCCACATGTTATTATGACATTATTTTAATGAATCTTGTGTAAAGCCGCTTTATCTGGTCGCTCTCTGAATGTTACTTTAACGTTCTCCAGCCCGTGCTCCTTCAGTTTCTCCTGGATCTGAAGAACAGAAGATGATTTGTATCAGTCTGTGTATTAAAGTCTGATAAACATCAGGTTCCTCCTGCTGGAATAAGAAGGAACTCTACATTAAGATCAGACCCACCTTCTCCAAGATCGCTGCCTTCACTGCAGGATCGTTCACGTCCTGATCCGACTGAAGCTTCATCCTGATGATCTGCTGCTGTCCAGTGATAACTGCATGCAGAAATGATCATGAAGCTCCAGCGTTATTAGTCTGAAATGAATCTGAAGTAAATCAGAGACTGAACAGAACTTTACTCACTTCTGTAACAGAAGAACGGTTTCAGAAGAGAACACTGAACATCTCCGGCCAGACCGTTATATATATACCCACAGTTTTCATTCAGCTGGCCATTGTCAGGTTGAAATGGTGTCCAGAGAATGATGGACGGGATGTTCTGATCTGACCACCTCCAAGAGCTCCTGTGCAAACCGATCCAAGTGTATCCTGATATCTTTGATTTTACAACCGACAGTTCAGTCAGATTTAATGTGTTAGCAAGATCCACATGATTCTTTTTGCAGAAGTTCTGAGCATGATGCCACGTCGTAAGATTGGAGTAGTAGATGTACCTGCTGTTACCAGTGAGCCTGTCTAACAATTACACAAGACATGAACCTTCAGTTAGTATTCTTTTATAAACAGCAGGTTATGCCGTCTATTTACGTTTAACCAAATGCCAACATAAACGAGGTGGTACTTACCATCAAAGCACACAAATGAAAATTTATAAGTGCATTGTGCATCAAACCAACCCCGTGAATCTACACAAACACATTCTCCACGTCCTGAGTCATTGTTAGGCTCTGATCCATACCAACTTGTCCAGCTTCCTAGTGACATGTTTCCATAGGACCAGCGCCAGTCGTGGTAAATCTTGTACAGTCCAATCCAGGCAGCAGCAGTAAACTTTTGTTTCTTTGCTTCGTTTTGAACTTTCACCACTTCAGCATCATTGTCGACGGTCGCCAAGTCAGTGTGGTTGGCTCGACAGTAAGCCTGAGCATCACTCCATGTTTTCCCCTGATTTACCCCGTAGTACTTACGAGGAACCGACAGGACGAGTGGAAGAACTCCTGTGGATGAGATTTTATCTTTGTAAAAAGAAGAGTCATATATATATATATATATACAGTGTATCACAAAAGTGAGTACACCCCTCACATTTCTGCAGATATTTAAGTATATCTTTTCATGGGACAACACTGACAAAATGACACTTTGACACAATGAAAAGTAGTCTGTGTGCAGCTTATATAACAGTGTAAATTTATTCTTCCCTCAAAATAACCCAATATACAGCCATTAATGTCTAAACCACCGGCAACAAAAGTGAGTACACCCCTAAGAGACTACACCCCTAAATGTCCAAATTGAGCACTGCTTGTCATTTTCCCTCCAAAATGTCAAGTGATTTGTTAGTGTTACTAGGTCTCAGGTGTGCATAGGGAGCAGGTGTGTTCAATTTAGTAGTACAGCTCTCACACTCTCTCATACTGGTCACTGAAAGTTCCAACATGGCACCTCATGGCAAAGAACTCTCTGAGGATCTTAAAAGACGAATTGTTGCGCTACATGAAGATGGCCAAGGCTACAAGAAGATTGCCAACACCCTGAAACTGAGCTGCAGCACAGTGGCCAAGATCATCCAGCGTTTTAAAAGAGCAGGGTCCACTCAGAACAGACCTCGCGTTGGTCGTCCAAAGAAGCTGAGTGCACGTGCTCAGCGTCACATCCAACTGCTGTCTTTGAAAGATAGGCGCAGGAGTGCTGTCAGCATTGCTGCAGAGATTGAAAAGGTGGGGGGTCAGCCTGACAGTGATCAGACCATACGCCGCACACTACATCAAATTGGTCTGCATGGCTGTCACCCCAGAAGGAAGCCTCTTCTGAAGTCTCTACACAAGAAAGCCCGCAAACAGTTTGCTGAAGACATGTCAACAAAGGACATGGATTACTGGAACCATGTCCTATGGTCTGATGAGACCAAGATTAATTTGTTTGGTTTAGATGGTCTCAAGCATGTGTGGCGGCAATCAGGTGAGGAGTACAAAGATAAGTGTGTCATGCCTACAGTCAAGCATGGTGGTGGGAATGCCATGGTCTGGGGCTGCATGAGTGCAGCAGGTGTTGGGGAGTTACATTTCATTGAGGGACACATGAACTCCAATATGTACTGTGAAATACTGAAGCAGAGCATGATCCCCTCCCTCCGGAAACTGGGTCGCAGGGCAGTGTTCCAGCATGATAATGACCCCAAACACACCTCTAAGACGACCACTGCTTTATTGAAGAGGCTGAGGGTAAAGGTGATGGACTGGCCAAGCATGTCTCCAGACCTAAACCCAATAGAACATCTTTGGGGCATCCTCAAGCGGAAGGTGGAGGAGCGCAAAGTCTCGAATATCCGCCAGCTCTGTGATGTCGTCATGGAGGAGTGGAAAAGCATTCCAGTGGCAACCTGTGAAGCTCTGGTAAACTCCATGCCCAGGAAAGTTAAGGCAGTTCTGGGAAATAATGGTGGCCACACAAAATATTGACACTTCAGGAACTTTCACTAAGGGGTGTACTCACTTTTGTTGCCGGTGGTTTAGACATTAATGGCTGTATATTGAGTTATTTTGAGGGAAGAATAAATTTACACTGTTATATAAGCTGCACACAGACTACTTTTCATTGTGTCAAAGTGTCATTTTGTCAGTGTTGTCCCATGAAAAGATATACTTAAATATCTGCAGAAATGTGAGG
The DNA here is from genome assembly GCF_030014385.1 of Trichomycterus rosablanca. Taxonomy (NCBI): domain Eukaryota; kingdom Metazoa; phylum Chordata; class Actinopteri; order Siluriformes; family Trichomycteridae; genus Trichomycterus; species Trichomycterus rosablanca. The sequence continues at coordinate 325,694 of NC_086001.1, read as the reverse complement.
GGTGTACTCACTTTTGTGATACACTGTATATACATACATACAGTATATTTACAGTGGGGGAAATAAGTATTTGACCCCCTGCTGATTTTGTAAGTTTACCCCCTTACAAAGACTTGAACAGTCTATAATTTTTATGGAAGGTTTATTTTAACAGAGAGAGACAGAATATCAACAAAAAATCCAGAAAAAAAACATTAAATAAAAGTTATAAATTAATTTGTATTTAATTAAGGGAAATAAGTATTTGATCCCCTACCAACCAGCAAGAATTCTGACCCCCACAGACCGGTTATGTGTCCATGAGGCTACAGATTAGTCCTGTCCCTGTATAAAAGACTCCTGTCACAGAATCAGTTTCTTCCGTTCAAATCTCTCCACCACCATGGGCAAGACCAAAGAGCTATCAAAGGACGTCAGGGACAAGATTGTAGACCTGCACAAGGCTGGAATGGGCTACAAGACCATCAGCAAGAAGCTTGGTGAGAAAGAGATCACTGTTGGTGCGATCATTCCAAAATGGAAGAAATACAAGATCACAGTCAATCACCCTCACTCTGGAGCTCCATGCAAGATCTCACCTGGTGGGGTAAGAATGATTCTGAGAAAGGTGAGGTCAGTCCAGAATTACACGGGAGGAGCTGGTCAATGATCTCAAGGGAGCTGGGAGCAGATAAATGCTGGATATGACCCCAAGAACACCATCCCCACTGGGCATTTCTCTGCCTCCAAACACGGCGAGTGGAGTTGATGCCAAAGAGCTCAATTTTGGTCTCATCTGACCATATCACATTCTCCCAAGCTTTCTCTGAATCATTCAGGTGTTCATGGGTAAACTTCAGACGGGCCTGTACATGAGTGTTCTTGAGCAGAGGGACTTTGCGGGCACTGCAGGATCTCAATCCATTACGGTGAAGTGTGTTACTAATGGTTTTCTTGGTGACTGTGCTCCCAGCTCCCTTGAGATCATTGAGAAGCTCCTCCTGTGTAATTCTGGACTGACCTCACCTTTCTCAGAATCATTCTTACCCCACCAGGTGAGATCTTGCATGGAGCTCCAGAGTGAGGGTGATTGACTGTGATCTTGTATTTCTTCCATTTTGGAATGATTGCACCAACAGTGGTCTCTTTCTCACCAAGCTTCTTGCTGATGGTCTTGTAGCCCATTCCAGCCTTGTGCAGGTCTACAATCTTGTCCCTGACATCCTTTGATAGCTCTTTGGTCTTGCCCATGGTGGTGGAGAGATTTGAATGGAAGAAACTGATTCTGTGACAGGAGTCTTTTATACAGGGACAGGACTAATTTGTGTTCCTCATGGGCACATAACCGGTCTGTGGGGGTCAGAATTCTTGCTGGTTGGTAAGGGATCAAATACTTATTTCCCTTATTTAAATACAAATTAATTTATAACTTTTATTTAATGTTTTTTTCTGGATTTTTTGTTGATATTCTGTCTCTCTCTGTTAAAATAAACCTTCCATAAAAATTATAGACTGTTCAAGTCTTTGTAAGCGGGTAAACTTACAAAATCAGCAGGGGGTCAAATACTTTGGGCCCGCGTCTCTTTTTTTTTTTGCCCGCCTCGCTAGATCAAAGTAGCTGGGAATTTCTTTCAACAGGTGTTTAACTGCCTATAACGCTAGCTGCAATCCATTAGCTGACCACAATTTTACATGAGACAGTGGATAGGAGAGGGGGCGCTGTGGAGCTCTTGTCATCAGAGATCAGGTAACCTATGATGACACGAGTGAGGCTGGTAATCATGGAGCGTATGAGGCGGTGGCATATGGATAAACGAACATTTAGAAACAGTTGGCAGCATGAATATTTTTTCACCGAAATAGATTCGACCGCAGTTTGTCTCATCTGCAGACAGAGAGTGGCTGTACTGAAGGAGTATAACAGTGGTGAGGAGAGGAAGGTGAATAATAATGTTTTACTCTGCATGTTTTTCTTTACAAATGTACATTTGTTTAAATGTTTCTGCTCCTAAAAAGAAAGATTTTCTATCACCCATTGAAGTCAAATAAAAGCACTGTTAATTAGAATATACAGTTGTGTTTAATTTAAAAAACGTGCTATATTTTAATTTATGCAATATTAAAATGACATAACCTGTTAGTTTTGGCCCGTGGCCCTTCACTGAGATTAACTTTTGGCCCCATATATGGAATTATTTGGGAACCCCTGCTGTAATAGGTTCTTGTATCTGTTTCATTTATTAGTAATGCTGCTTATTTCCTGACAGCGCTGTATAAACAAACATCTCAACGTGACCCTCAGCCCAAACAAGAATACAACAATCATCACAGCTCTTCTCTTTACTGAAGGATTAAGGTTACTGGTTTAGGAGAACAGAGTCTAGCAGTTCAGTTCAGCAGGATTAATAAAGCCAGAATAGCAGGATGAGAGCTACTGGTGATAATCTGATTAATAATTTAAATGTAAAATAAACAACTTTTATTTACAAAAATTACTCACTCTTACTGGATCATCTAAAGTGGTAGATTAATTTTATTTCGAGTCTCACCTGTGAAAAACATGAGGATGAACAGTCGCAGCTCCATCACTGATAAGTGTCTGTAATCTCTGTACTTTAGTAAAAACTAAAAAAATTTTTTTTTTACTTTTCTGCATTTAATCTGCTCCTTCTGACAAACCTTTTCTATGCAGCTGGTAAATCACAATGCAACAAACTTGACTTTTTATGTGATGCTGGAGCCCAGATGAGGGAAGCTTCAAGTAAACGTCACATAAACAAATCCACTGATCCACCGATAGCAAGAAAAGATCCTCAGCGCAAGAATCTAAATAATGAAGGGCTGGTCAGGTGTGATGTAATCCTGACATGATGTAAAAGTACAATCCTGAAGTGCAGTGTGGGGGATTAATAAGAAAGTCGTCGTGTTCAGCCTGAACGTCTGTATGAATAGTGCTCAGCTGCTCACCTACTTTATTAATATTGATATTAATGGAATTAGCGGTGGTGTTTTCACTTTATTGTTTATTTGGGTTGTTTGTTGGAGTGCACTGCCATTTTTTTTATTTATTTTCTATTTATTCTGTAGTTGTAGTGGAACCGCTGCTAAAAGAAATCTTTGTTAAGAATTATTTTTCATGTTCTCATTTTAAGAGCCCCCCACTCACATTCAAATAACTCCACACACCCAGAGTCAGTTCTGTTTCAAGATTTTACGACCACCAAGGAATGGGTCGAAACTTCCCACAATTACAAGTGTTTTACTCCCATTTCACGAGTGCTTTACCTAATCTTACCCTTACTCCCCACATTCCAGAGCTCTTCTCAGCATCATTCTATCACCTAATTCTATCATTCTATCATGGACTAAACCATGTGGTTACATTTACAAGGAAGGTGATGGGCACCAAAAATCTGCTGGACGTGCTGAACCAGGATGACTCGAGGGCCCCAGTTGGCACTTTTCTTAACAAATGAATTCTTCATGTGGTATTACTTTGAGGAGAGACCACAAGTGAGAATTCACACAGAAAAAATATAGAGTAAGGAATTATGTTCCACAGCTATACTATATATGAATATATACGACTATCTGGTGAGTTTGGTGTAAAGGCTAAAGTCTCACTTTTTCTTTATAAGAATAAATTATGTACTTATGTACGAGGGTACCACCATTCCTGAAGCTGCAAGGAAACATCACATAAACAAATTCACATAGAAAAGTCAACCCAAGAATTTAAATAATAAAGGGCTGGTCAGGTATATGAATTAGTGATGGAGTCTCTTGTTGTGTGTACTAGTGTTCTAGAGAATTATATGTGGTTTTTGAATGTTTAGTGAATTACTAAAAAACGCTTGTGAAAGGAAACCCAATGAAAAAAACATCTATGGAAATGAAGACAAAGAGAATAACTAAAAAAAAAAAAGATCTTTACTGCAAAAAAATAGAATCCATTCATAAACACTTAGATTAAAGAAGTGTGTGCAGGAATAATAGTAAAAGCTTTTTTAAGCACCACCAGCGGTGAGTGCTGAAGATTGTCTTCAGGCATGTTGATGTCATGTAGTTTGTATAGTCATGTGGTTTCCCTGGTGCTACAGACATGGTGGTACCCTCAGGTCTAGAATTACATATGGAAATCAGAGAGGTTAAAACAAGACCAAAATCTCCTCCACAGTTAAACTCATGTCTTAGAAGCTGGCATGATCGAGTGAAAATTTTATTCATTTATTCAAATTTCTTGGGTAAAATACAACACAGTACAAATTTCTACTATAGTATTTTGTTTACTTTCTGTTAGATAAAAGTAAAAATCACTCATGTGTGCTGGAATCATTTAGTTTTTTGTGTATTTGTTAGTTTGGACTGTTGGATTCGTTGATGGCATGATGTGGTGGTTGATCTGATGATGGTACTTGTATGGTACCTTCTGCTGATCAAATCTTATAATTAATTTTATATTAGATAAAGAAACACAAGTTAAAACAACATGCTGTTTTTAAATCATCATTTCATTTATTAAAGATAAAGATTCATGAAAAACCCAAATCACCCATTTAAAATAAAATCGGCTCAATAAATCTAAACAATATATAATATATACATAATGTCTTAATTTCACTGTTAGTTTTTGAATAATTAATCCATGATTCTATAAGTAATTAATTTATAAATAATTTTAGTTAGACTGACAAAACAGCATCTGAAAACTATCTGAAGAGTCGAACTAATCATTATATAGACACACCCACAATATATATATATTTTTTTGTGTAAACATTGCTGTTATGTTTATGCAAGTTTAGCCACTTTTACCCGGATAATAACCATCAGGTAACAACAACCAATCAGAAGCTGTTAGTGATGTAATTAATCAGTACCATGTATCTGGTCAGTAGACTTGTTGACATGTCCACAGTGTTAGTGATGTTAGAGAGTTGTCGGTTCTAGCCCCTCCTCTGCTCCCCAGCAATGCCATTAAACCTTAATTTTTTGGTTTCCTAATTGTAAATAAATTAAAAGGAAAAGTTCTGAGAGAAAGATTCAGTTTTAAATGCCACATGTTATTATTACATTATTTTAATGAATCATGTGTAACGCCACTTTATCTGGTCGCTCTCTGAATGTTACTTTAACGTTCTCCAGCCCGTGCTCCTTCAGTTTCTCCTGGATCTGAAGAACAGAAGATGATTTGTATCAGTCTGTGTATTAAAGTCTGATAAACATCAGGTTCCTCCTGCTGGAATAAGAAGGAACTCTACATTAAGATCAGACCCACCTTCTCCAAGATCGCTGCCTTCACTGCTGGATCGTTCACGTCCTGATCCGACTGAACCTTCATCCTGATGATCTGCTGCTGTCCAGTGATAACTGCATGCAGAAATGATCATGAAGCTCCAGCGTTATTAGTCTGAAATGAATCTGAAGTAAATCAGAGACTGAACAGAACTTTACTCACTTCTGTAACAGAAGAACGGTCTTATTTCAGGACAGGGAGCATCATCAACCAGAGCGTTACTTAAAAACACACAGTTCTCAGTCAGCAGATTGTGAGGTGTTGATGGCATCCACGGAATGATGGACGGGATGTTCTGGTCTGACCACATCCAGGAGCTCCTGTGCAAACCGATCCAAGTGAATCCTGATACCATTGACTTTACAACTGACAGTTCAGTCGGATTTGCTGTGTTGGCAAGATCCACATGATTCAGTTTGCAGAAGATCTGAGCATGATGCCAGGACTTTGGAAAGGAGTAGTAGATGTACCTGCTGTTACCAGTGAGCCTGTCTAACAATTACACAAGACATGAACCTTCAGTTAGTTTTACATTAACAACAGATAATGGCGTCTATTTACTTTTGACCAAATGACAACATACATGATACTTACCATCAAAGCACACAAAAGGAAAGGAAGATGTACATAGTCCATCCCACCAACCCTGTGGATTTATCGCTCCACATTCTCCACGTCCGTAATCATTGTTAGGCTCTGTTGAAACCCAACTTGTCCAGCTTCCCAGTGACATGTTTCCATAGGACCAGCGCCAGTCATGGTAAATCTTGTACAGTCCAATCCAGGCAGCAGCAGTAAACTTTTGTTTCTGAGCTTCGTTCTGAAGTTTCACCACTTCAGCATCATTTTCGAAGGTCGCCAAGTCAGTGTGGTTTGTTCGACAGTAAGCCTGAGCATCACTCCATGTTTTCCCCTGATTTACCCCGTAGTACTTACGAGGAACCGACAGGACGAGTGGAAGAACAACTGTGGATGAGATTTTTATTACTTCTTTGATCATTCACATCATAAAACATTTCTACAAGTCTGTGTAAAAAGAGGCGTCAGCTTTATATTTACAAATACAACAATCATCACAGCTTCTCTTTACTGAAGGATTAAAGTTACTGGTTTAGGAGAACAGAGTCTAGCAGTTCAATAGGATTAATAAAGCCAGTATAGCAGGATGAGAGCTTCTGGTGATAATCTGATTGTTAATTTACATGTAAAAGAAACAATTTTATTTTTATTTACAAAAAATTACTCACTCTTACTTGATCATCTGAAATGGTAGATGAATTTAATTTTTGAGTCTCACCTGTGAAAAACTGGAGGATGAACAGTCGCAGCTCCATCACTGATAAGTGTTTTGATAATGTCCTTCAGTCGTCAGATCCATCAACACAGTCAAAATCACTCCATCTTTAAATCTAATTTGTACAAAGAAAAACACAGATTCCAAAAACAAGAAATAACCAGATTTCAGATTGAATAAAATATATGTAAATGTTATGTAGTAAAAGCCTAATAAAAATATTTTTAAAATAAAACTATTTTACTACTTACAGTCAACACTCCTGGTTATTTAGGCTAGACTTCCGTAGGTGATGCTGGAGCGCAGATGAGGGTACCACCATTCCTGAAGCTTCAAGGAAACGTCACGTAAACAAATCCACAGAGTAAAGTCAACTCAAGAATCTAAATAATGGGGCTGGTCAGGTATGATGTAGTCTTTCTGAAATTCCTTCTTGTGGATCCTGACATGGTGTAAAAGTACAATCCAGAAGTGCAGTGTGGGTAATAATAAGTAGGTAGTCATGTTCAGCTTTTTTCAGCTTTTCAGCTTTTTTCAACACTTATGACCTCATGTAGTACTTGATGTAAATGTAGAAAGTAAATGTTGAATTACTTGAAATGAATCCTCAAGCTAGATGTTGTGTATGAATATGAATTAGTGATGGAGTCATGTGTTGAGTGTACAATTGATCTAGAGAATGATATGGGGTTTTTGAAAGTTTAGTGAATTAAAAGAAACCAAATGAAAAAAACACCTATAGAAATAAAGAAAAAGAGAATAACTGAAAAAAGATCTTTACTGCAAAGGTTAGAATCACTTCACAAACACTTTATTAAAGGAGGGTGTGATGTGGTGTTTAGCCTGTAAATCTTTTATTAAAAAGTTGCAGGAATAAATAGTAAAAGCTTTTTTTAAGCACCACCAGCGGTGAGTGGTGAAGATCGTCTTCAGCCTTGTTGCTGTCATGTAGTTTGTATAGTCATGTTGTTTCCCTGGTGCTACAGACATGGTGGTACCCTCACCTGAGGTCTAGAATTACATATGGAAATCAGAGAGGTTAAAACAAGACCAAAATCTCCTCACTTAAACTTATGTTTTAGAAACTGGCAAGATAAAGATCCACAAACTGATTCACAGGATGTTGAAAACCTTTGTCTTAAAAGCTCATCATTTTTGTCATTATTAACTGATAAAACAAATATTCATGAACGTAGGAAGTCAGAAAATGTTTATTGTTCAGCTTAATATTTAGTTTGTGAAGAAGGAGGCTTAAATGCACTTCCTGAAGTGTCTCTATATTTATGAAAAAAAAAAATTCCTACAGAATATAACAGAACCTTTACAAACAGTTCTCACTGATGATCATGTTTTAATTTCAACAGCTTCTATTTTAGTAAATAAAAAACGTCCCATACACATAACATTCAACACATGATATACTCAGGTAATAATCACATTCATCACAGCCAGTTTGATTGCTTTCCTGATGATCCTTCTCCTGATTTAAATGTAATGAATCTGAAATCAGTAAGAGGAACAGGTGTGCAGCGGGGATTTAGATTGCACATTACGATCTGGTGGAGAATGCAGGTAATCTAGTGCAGGTGAGTGATCTTCTCTAAGCTCATTTACCTGCTGGACTGCTGATCTGTTCAGAGCAAATATTGTGTTCCCTTGTACTAAATTTTTTATCACTATTATTATTTCTTTATTATATTTGTTTACTAACATTGTTTAGCCATACTTCATTTTAGAGGATCGGGTCCCCGTTATACACAACAGTGTTAATTTCGTTGACGAATGATTTTCGTCATAGTTTTCATCAATGAACCTTTTTTTCAAGGCAAAAACGAGACGATAACTGAATTAAAACTACATAAAAGAAAAAAACAATGACGAAATGAATTGACACTTTTGTCAACGAATAAAAACGAGACGAAAATGTTTGGCAGGGACGACATCCAATCAGAACTGATTTAGTTTTGTGGAAGGTAGGGACAAGTTAGAAAGAGATCCAATCAGAAATACTTTAGCGTATGTGGACAAGCCGATTAGCCATCCAATCAGTACTAATCTTTTGCAGTACCGCGGTAAGAGGACACTTGCACACATTTGATCTAAACCCGGGAAGAGCAGACCAGCCTGTGAACTTTCTTTACTCATGGAACCAGATTAACTCCACAATGTCAACAGGGAGAAAGAGGAGAGTCGATATATCTGGACACATTTCTCATTTGACGTCGTGAAAAACAAGACGATGTGTAAACCATGTGGGGCGATCTCGGGTAAAAACACAACAAATCTGAAACATCTGGCACCGCTGGCAGTATAATGGCAACATAACGGCACAGCTGCTTTAACGGTACCCAGTTTTATAAAGAATGTAATCTGCAATTAGTTATAAACAATGCATATACAGTGGGGGAAATAAGTATTTGACCCCCTGCTGATTTTGTAAGTTTACCCCCTTACAAAGACTTGAACAGTCTATAATTTTTATGGAAGGTTTATTTTAACAGAGAGAGACAGAATATCAACAAAAAATCCAGAAAAAAAACATTAAATAAAAGTTATAAATTAATTTGTATTTAATTAAGGGAAATAAGTATTTGATCCCCTACCAACCAGCAAGAATTCTGACCCCCACAGACCGGTTATGTGTCCATGAGGCTACAAATTAGTCCTGTCCCTGTATAAAAGACTCCTGTCACAGAATCAGTTTCTTCCGTTCAAATCTCTCCACCACCATGGGCAAGACCAAAGAGCTATCAAAGGACGTCAGGGACAAGATTGTAGACCTGCACAAGGCTGGAATGGGCTACAAGACCATCAGCTAGAAGCTTGGTGAGAAAGAGACCACTGTTGGTGCGATCATTCGAAAATGGAAGAAATACAAGATCACAGTCAATCACCCTCACTCTGGAGCTCCATGCAAGATCTCACCTGGTGGGGTAAGAATGATTCTGAGAAAGGTGAGGTCAGTCCAGAATTACACAGGAGGAGCTTCTCAATGATCTCAAGGGAGCTGGGAGCAGAGAAATGCTGGATATGACCCCAAGAACACCATCCCCACTGGGCATTTCTCTGCCTCCAAACACGGCGAGTGGAGTTGATGCCAAAGAGCTCAATTTTGGTCTCATCTGACCATATCACATTCTCCCAAGCTTTCTCTGAATCATTCAGGTGTTCATTGGCAAACTTCAGACGGGCCTGTACATGAGTGTTCTTGAGCAGAGGGAATTTGCGGTGCAGGATCTCAATCCATTACGGTGAAGTGTGTTACTAATGGTTTTCTTGGTGACTCTGCTCCCAGCTCCCTTGAGATCATTGACCAGCTCCTCCCGTGTAATTCTGGACTGACCTCACCTTTCTCAGAATCATTCTTACCCCACCAGGTGAGATCTTGCATGGAGCTCCAGAGCGAGGGCGATCGACTGTGATCTTGTATTTTTTCCATTTTGGAATGATCGCACCAACAGTGATCTCTTTCTCACCAAGCTTCTTGCTGATGGTCTTGTAGCCCATTCCAGCCTTGTGCAGGTCTACAATCTTGTCCCTGACGTCCTTTGATAGCTCTTTGGTCTTGCCCATGGTGGTGGAGAGATTTGAACAGAAGAAACTGATTCTGTGACAGGAGTCTTTTATACAAGGACAGGACTAATCTGTAGCCTCATGGACACATAACCGGTCTGTGGGGGTCAGAATTCTTGCTGGTTGGTAGGGGATCAAATACTTATTTCCCTTAATTAAATACAAATTAATTTATAACTTTTATTTAATGTTTTTTTTCTGGATTTTTTGTTGATATTCTGTCTCTCTCTGTTAAAATAAACCTTCCATAAAAATTATAGACTGTTCAAGTCTTTGTAAGGGGGTAAACTTACAAAATCAGCAGGGGATCAAATACTTATTGCCCCCACTGTATGTTTCAGGCAGATCAGGTCTACTGGTCATTAATATTTTGTTATTGTTCTGCTCAATAAGCAGCTCAGGTAAATAAAGATGTTTGAAATAAGTTAAATCTGGTTTTGTGTGTATTGCACATTCAAACATTAATAATATTCCATAACTGGTTAAAAATGTTTCATTTTGTGTAAGTGTATATAATGACTTAATAATTAATAATTTAAGGGAACTGATGAAAAAGCGTTTACATTTTACACCCTTTATATTTTAGTCGACTGAATCCACTGTAGATTTAGTCGACTATATTCTTATGATAATTAGTCGACTAAAACTAAAACAATTCAGATGACTAAATTATGACGAAAACTAAATTACATTTTAGTCAAAAGACAATGACTAAAACTAAATCAAAATTTGCTGTCAAAATTAACACTGATACACAAGACAATTACCTAAACAATGGCTTGTTAGATTCTGACTAAGTGCTTCAACAGGAACATGGATAGATAAATAATTTACATGGTTGGACAAAGACTATTAATTTTAGACCTTTCCCTAGACATGGACCTTTTGAATCTGAACATTTGCGTACTGCTATTTTGTGTATTATATGTAAGTATGGCGATCCTGACTGGAATTATGATTTTATGAAAATGGCCTTCATTTTTGGATGGATGTTAAACCTATCTGGGTAAAATGCCATGCCAGATCTAGTGGAAAAAGTGAAATGGACATTTAATGCACTGATTGTAGATATGTGTTTGGCATGGCTCATGATTTTGGAAAAATTATTTTAATGACATTTTGTGCAAAGATTCATGCACTGTTACTTTATAATTGATTTCAAATCTTTTAATTATTTTTATATTAAATAAAGAAACACAAGTTAAAACAACATGCTGCTTTTTAATCATTGTTCCATTTATTAAAGATAAAGATTCATGAATCACCCATTTAAAAAGACATCGGCTCCCTAAATCTAAACAATATATAATATATATAATATATACGTCTGAATTTCATTGTTAGTTTTTGAATAATTAATCTATGATTCTATAAGTAATTGATTCATAAAAAATTTGAGTTTCACTGGTTAAAGGTAGAAACATCAAAACACAATAAAACAGCAAAAAACTGAGGAATGAGAAAACAATCTGAAGAGTCGAGCTAATCATGATATAGCCACGCCCAGAGTGTGTATATATATAAATATTTTGTGTAAACATCTCTTTTATGTTTATGCTAGTGATTATTGAGTATTGTGTATCTGGACAGTAAACTTGTTGACATGTTCACAGTGTTAGTGGTGTTATCTCTGGCTCTGAAATAAAAATTAGAGGGTTGTTGGTTTTAGCACCTCCTCTGCTACCCCAGCAATGCCCTTAAACCTTAATTGTTTTAAATGTCACATGTTATTATGACATTATTTTAATGAATCTTGTGTAAAGCCACTTTATCTGGTCGCTCTCTGAATGTTACTTTAACGTTCTCCAGCCCGTGCTCCTTCAGTTTCTCCTGGATCTGAAGAACAGAAGATGATTTGTATCAGTCTGTGTATTAAAGTCTGATAAACATCAGGTTCCTCCTGCTGGAATAAGAAGGAACTCTACATTAAGATCAGACCCACCTTCTCCAAGATCGCTGCCTTCACTGCAGGATCGTTCACGTCCTGATCCGACTGAACCTTCATCCTGATGATCTGCTGCTGTCCAGTGATAACTGCATGCAGAAATGATCATGAAGCTCCAGCGTTATTAGTCTGAAATGAATCTGAAGTAAATCAGAGACTGAACAGAACTTTACTCACTTCTGTAACAGAAGAACGGTCTTATTTCAGGACAGGGAGCATCATCAACCAGAGCGTTACTTAAAAACACACAGTTCTCAGTCAGCAGATTGTGAGGTGTTGATGGCATCCACGGAATGATGGATGGAATGTTCTGATCTGACCACATCCAGGAGCTCCTGTGCAAACCGATCCAAGTGAATCCTGATACCATTGACTGTACAACTGACAGTTCAGTCGGATTTAATATGTTGGCAAGATCCACATGATTCAGTTTGCAGAAGATCTGAGCATGATGCCACGTCTTTGCTATGGAGTAGTAAATGTACCTGCTGTTACCAGTGAGCCTGTCTAACAATTACACAAAATATGAACCTTCAGTTAGTTTTACATTAACAACAGATAATGGCGTCCATTTACTTTTGCCCAAATGACAACATGAATAATTTGGTACTTACCATCAAAGCACACAAAAGGTATTGATGCTGTGCATAGTCCATCAAACCAACCCCGTGAATCTACACAAACACATTCTCCACGTCCTAAGTCATTGTTAGGCTCTGATCCATACCAACTTGTCCAGCTTCCTAGTGACATGTTTCCATAGGACCAGCGCCAGTCGTGGTAAATCTTGTACAGTCCAATCCAGGCAGCAGCAGTAAACTGTTGTTTCTGAGCTTCGTTCTGAACTTTCACCACTTCAGCATCATTTTCGAAGGTCGCCAGATCAGTGTGGTTGGCTCGACAGTAAGTCTGAGCATCACTCCATGTTTTCCCCTGATTTACCCCGTAGTACTTACGAGGAACCGACAGGACGAGTGGGAGAACTCCTGTAGATGAGATTTTATTACTTCTTTGATCACTCAGATCATAAAACATTTCTACAAGTCTGTGTAAAAAGAAGCGTCAGCTTTATATTTACTAATACAACAATCATCACAGCTTCTCTTTACTGAAGGATTAAAGTTACTGGTTTAGGAGAACAGAGTCTAGCAGTTCAATAGGATTAATAAAGCCAGTATAGCAGGATGAGAGCTACTGGTGGTAATCTGATTAATCATTTAAATGGTAGATGAATTTTATTTTTGAGTCTCACCTGTTAAAAACAGGAGGATGAACAGTCGCAGCTCCATCACTGATAAGTCTGGTGAAAACGTCCCAGCAGGTTTAATTTTTACTGTAACTGCAGTCACGGTCGTCAGATCCATCAACACATTACAAAATCACTCCATCATTAACCCATATCAGTCCAAAGAGAAAAACAGGAACCAATAACAAGAAATAATTCCAGATTTCAGGTTAAATAAAATTCAGTAAAAACTAAATTGAACAATTTTCCTGCTAACAGCACTACTTCTTTTGATAAACGTTTCTACGCAGCTGGTAATTTTGGCTGAACTTTCAAATGTGATGCTGGAGCGCAGATGAGGGTACCACCATTCCAGAAGTTTCAGGACGTCACGTAAACAAATACGCTGATCCACATGGAAAAGTCAACCCAAGAATCTGAATAATGAAGGGCTGGTCAGGTATGATGTGAAGAATTATTTGAGATGGATCCTTAAGCTAGATGGTGTGTATGAATATGAATTAGTGATGGAGTCCCGTGTTGTGTGTACCAGTGTTCTAGAGAAATGTATGGGGGTTTCGGAATGTTAACGTAAATTATTAAAAAAACACCTATAGAAATAAAGAAAAAGAGAATAAATTAAAGAAGATCTTTACTGCAAAATTAGAATCCATTCACAAACACTTAGATTAGAGGAGTGTGTGATGTGGTGTTTAGTCTGTAAAACTTTTTGGGGGCTTTTATTAAAAAGCTGCAGGAATTAAGAATAAAAGCTTTTTTTAAGCACCACCAGCGATGGGTGGTGAAGATCGTCTTCAGGCATGTTGCTGTCATGTAGTTTGTATAGTCATGTGGTTTCCCTGGTGCTACAGACATGGTGGTACCCTCACCTGAAGTCTAGAATTACATATGGAAATCAGAGAGGTTGAAACGAGACAAAAATCTCCTCAGTTAAATTTATGGCTTACAAGCTGGCATGATAAAGTGTTTTTTTTTTAGTTAGTTATTTATTTAAATTCCAGATACTTGGGTAAAACCCAATTGTTCATTTTCTGTTACATAAAAGTAAAAATTATTTATGTGAGCTGAACTTGTATTGTTTATTTTTTGGACTGTTAAGATTCACTAATGGCGTTGTTTTCAAATGTAGTGGTTCATCTGATGATGGTACTTGTAGCTGTAGTAAACAAGGCTTTATGGATGTCAGCCTCTAGGCATCAGTAGTGGACGTTTGTCTGTGTGTGTTGTTTTATAAATGACTACAATTCCCATGGTGCACCTGTGACTGACTGGCTGAACAATCAGGAGGAAACATCTAAGTAAGGTTCACCTTTCTCTTTAGATCCCGCATTCTCACATTTATTGTGGTAATAAATTTTGTTATAGATGTTTCTCTTGATGCATGCTCAATAATCCAGGTACACAAATCCACAAAGTTGAATCAGTTCATCTGGACACAAGTTTGTTGTAGAGATACATTTCACCACTCGTCCAAGTGACTTCTTCAGTCTGAGCTGGTGGTGAATAACCCCACCTTATATGCAGCCGATTTGCATAATGACCGATCACCGCCCACTGCATAACAATGGAATCTACAGTGTTATAGATGTTATTGTGGTGTTAAATGTTATAAATGTTTTAAATATATGCACCGAAACCCAGAGCGATTCTTCACACTTATATATACATATTCACACTTCTCTACTACATAGTGCTCACTAACTCTACACTGTTACTGCTGCACTAATGCCTAGTTCACACTACACGATTTTGCCCTAATTTTTGCTCGGCGCTAGATTTGGCTCGGGAGCAACTCGGCGTTCGCTCGGCGTTCAAAACTCGTCACTCGATCGTTATGTGTGAACTGTCCAACAACTCCATCCGACCGGCTCACTGACCGGATCGAGATTTCTAGCATGTCAGATATCTGATCTCAGTTGCCCGACTGGCAGTGAGTGCTGTGTCAAACATCCAATGAGAACGCAGGATACGGTGTGAGGGGAAACGCAGGAGAGGAGTGTAAACAGGTGGTACGGGGGTGTAATATAGTTTATATCAGAATACATCAGCACACACACACGTTTTACAGTATTACTGACCTGATCGTTCTCTACAAAACACCCACGCTGCATTGCAAAAATATTAATTAACCTTCAACTCACTATGGAACAATCCATACTGTTCGTGTTGCCAAATCCACTCAGATTCATTTATTTTTCCTCCTTGATTTTATGCTGCACATCAGCGCACAAACACTTTGATCGCTCGCTACTTGTTGACGTGCATTTTTGGACGTGGTATCATTAAACCCCTCGTCACTTCTTGCGTTTGTTTCTGTGACAAAACGTAGTTTGGGAGAGCAGAGAAGCTCGTCTGAGATTCCGGTTGGTGATAGATGGTGTAGTGTGAAATATACACTGACTGAAAGACTCCCGAGTGCAAAAGATTCAGTCGTGTAGTGTGAACTGTACAGTGACCCGACAAATCAAAGTCGCGTAGTGTGAACTTGGCATAAGCGCACTACTCTACCGCACTATCTAGTGCACTAGTATAGGTTTAGAACACAACCATATCACTTCCACTCCGCACTGAATCTGTACAAACCAAACCGAGGGTTTCTTTCTCTCCCTCGACTTGATTGAAATATAAACACATGCTAATAAAACTGCAGCTGCCAATTTACTGAACCACCATCTTACACAAACCTCATCCAATAGTATGTGGACACCTGATCATATCACACCTGATCTATAGGGAGCTGGAGCTAATTAGTTCAGGACTGAGCGCGCTGTTGTGGAGGTGGGCGTGGCACACACAGTTCCTCAGAGCACAGGGGCTCAAGTGTGACAGTGTGAATATTATTGTTACTAAAATAATTATTATATAAAGTGTTTATTTCATCTGAACTGTAGGAAGTTTACTCTTCAGGGTGAGGTTTCCTTATTCTAATTCCTCTGAGTTATATTAGTAATTTACACAGTAATGTTAGCTAACGGGATATGCTAATGCACCTCAGATGTAAGATTAGAACAAACAGTCCTGCAGAACCCGAGTGCTCATGGGAAGAACCTCATCACACACAGTCAGAGTAAACTTCAGTTTTATTGCAGGGAGGAAGGAGGTTATATAGAGGAGAGAACATTATATAGAGAACCCAGTTAATGGTGAGGGCTGTTGGGGTTGTTAACATTCGGGGGAGTAACAGAACCTGGTGAGAAAGCTGCTGTGGTTAACTATTAATGAAATGTGCACCACTGTTGTAACACAAAGGTCAGAGAAGAAGTTACCAAAAGTTTATAGACACCTTGATATTTTACCTAACAGGACCTACTCAATCAGAACTTTTCCCTTGACTGATCTTACAGGTTCTGAACACTTTTCTGTTTTTCTTTTTGGAATTTTTACACAATAATTTTTGCAGAATTCTTATGGTTCTGAGATCCTCTTGGACTTGAATTAATTTACTTAACTGATTTACCTAAAGGTTGAGGCACTAAACTAAAAATTAGAAAGTTGGAGAACCCCACCTCTGCCAGATTGCCACTGTTGGGCCCCTTATTGTTTGAATTTAATCCTAATTGTAGGTTGAATTTCTACTAATTTAAAGGAAAAGTTCTGAGAGAAAGATTCAGTTTTAAATGCCACATGTTATTATGACATTATTTTAATGAATCTTGTGTAAAGCCACTTTATCTGGTCGCTCTCTGAATGTTACTTTAACGTTCTCCAGCCCGTGCTCCTTCAGTTTCTCCTGGATCTGAAGAACAGAAGATGATTTGTATCAGTCTGTGTATTAAAGTCTGATAAACATCAGGTTCCTCCTGCTGGAATAAGAAGGAACTCTACATTAAGATCAGACCCACCTTCTCCAAGATCGCTGCCTTCACTGCAGGATCGTTCACGTCCTGATCCGACTGAACCTTCATCCTGATGATCTGCTGCTGTCCAGTGATAACTGCATGCAGAAATGATCATGAAGCTCCAGCGTTATTAGTCTGAAATGAATCTGAAGTAAATCAGAGACTGAACAGAACTTTACTCACTTCTGTAACAGAAGAACGGTCTTATTTCAGGACAGGGAGCATCATCAACCAGAGCGTTACTTAAAAACACACAGTTCTCAGTCAGCAGATTGTGAGGTGTTGATGGCATCCACGGAATGATGGATCCAGGAGCTCCTGTGCAAACCGATCCAAGTGTATCCTGATATCGGATTTGCTGTGTTGGCAAGATCCACATGATTCAGTTTGCAGAAGATCTGAGCATGATGCCACGTCTTTTTTACGGAGTAGTAAATGTACCTGTCGTTACCAGTGAGCCTGTCTAACAATTACACAAGACATGAACCTTCAGTTAGTGTTTTATAAATAACAGGTTATGATGTCTATTCTCTTTGGACCTAATGACAACGTGAATAATGTGGTACTTACCATCAAAGCACACAAAGGGTAATAAATATGTGCACGGTGCATCCCACCAACCCTGTGAACCTAGAGCTGCACTTTCTGCATGTCCGTCATTGTTAGGCTCTGATCCATACCAGCTTGTCCAGCTTCCTAGTGACATGTTTCCATAGCACCAGCGCCAGTCATGGTAAATCTTGTAGAGTCCAATCCAGGCAGCAACAGTAAACTTTTGTTTCTGAGCTTCGTTCTGAACTTTAACCACTTCAGCATCGTTTTTGAAGGTCGCCAAGTCAGTGTGGTTGGCTCGACATCTGAGCATCTATCCATGTTTTCCCCTGATTTACCCCGTAGTACTTACGAGGAACCGACCAGGAGTGGAAGAACAACTGTGGATGAGATTTTATTAGTTATTTATATAAATGTGTGTGTAGTAACTCTAATGGTTCCCTGTTTCTGCTTCATCACATTTTATTAGTAACGCTGCCTACAAAGGTGAAAATGTAAAAATAATTCAGCTCTTATTTACCCGACAGCGCTGGGCATCTCAACATGATCCTCAGCCCAAACAAAAATACAACAATCAAAAATACAACAAGCTCTTCTCTTTACTGAATCATTAAGGTCACTGGTTTAGGAGAACAGAGTCTAGCAGTTCAGTTCAGTAGGATTAATAAAGCAAGAAAGAAAACCTTCCTTTTCTCTCTAAAGTTCTTGAAAGAGTAGTAGCTTCCTAGCTACCTGACTATTTAAACAGAAACAACTTATTTGATAGCTTTCAGACCGGTTTCTGTCCTCAACATAGTACTGAGACTGCCCTTATCCCTGTTTAAAACCACCTTCTTCTTGCTTCTGACTCTAGTATCTCTATTCTTCTTCTCCTCGATCTCTCTTCAGCCTTTGACACGGTCAACCACAGCATTCTTCTCTCTCGCCTGTCTGAGATTGGTCTTACTGGCACAGTCCATTCCTGGTTTAAATCCTATCTCACTGACAGTCGCCACTTCATCCGCACTGGAAACCTCTCACCAGCTACTGCTCCTGTTAAAGAGGGTGTTCCCCAGGGATCTGTTCTTGGGCCCCTCCTCTTCACTATTTACATACTCCCCCTTGGTTCCACCATACGACATCATGGCCTGAACTCCACTCTATCTCAGCTGTAAACACTCTGATTCCTCGCCTCCGTTCTCTCTCACTAGCTGTAAACAGGAATTACATTTCTGGCTGCGTTCTAGCTACCTAATGCTAAACGCCCACAAAACTGAGCTTCTTTACATCAGCACCAAATCTGCTCTTATCATCTGCTCCACTTCTATTTGTCCCTCTAATTGCGCCCATAAACTTGGTGTTTTTTTGATTCCCTGCTGTCTTTTGACTCACATATATCAACCATGTACAAAATCTGCTTACTTTCATCTGCGCAATATCTCACCGATGCTGCTCGGGTTTAAACTCTTTCAAAATTGTAGCCTAGCGGTTAAGGCATTGGACTAGTAATCCAAAGGTCGTTGGTTCAAGCCCCACCATTGCCAGGTTGCTGCTGTTGGGCCCTTGAGCAAGGCCCTTATCCCTCAATTGCTCAGACTGTATACTGTCACAGTATTGTAAGTCGCTTTGGATAAAAGCGTCTGCTAAATGCCGAAAATGTAAATGTGAAAATGGCTCTTCATGGCTTGGCCCCGGTCTATCTATCCGATTTACTTAAACATCCCACCCCCTAACGCAGTTTAAGGTCTGCTGGCTCCAATCTCCTGGTGGTGCCCAGGTTCAGGCTGTCCACTTTGGGTGGCCATTCTTTCAGCTCTGTTTCTTCTCACCTCTGGAATTCTCTTCCTCCTACTCTCTGTTCTTCTTCTTCCCTTTCTCACTTCAAATCTCTTCTTAAAACTTATCTCTTTGCTAAACATTTGTCCTAGTCACTTTCCTTATTGTCTGTTTTCCTATTATGTTTATTTTTTTATGATTGTTCTCTGTAAAGCATCTTTGAGCTTGGTTAAAGGCGCTATATAAGTCTTAGCTATTATTTTTTATTATGATTATTATTATTAGTAGTAGTTGTTGTAGTAGTAGTAGTATAGCAGGATTAGAGCTACTGGTGATAATCTGATTATTAATTTAAATGTAAAAGAAACAACTTTTTATTTTTATTTACAAAAATTACTCACTCTTACTTGATCGTCTGAAATGGTGGATACATTTTAATTTTGTGTCTCACCTGTGAAAAACAGGAGGATGAACAGTCGCAGCTCCATCACTGATAAGTCTGGTGAAAACGTCTCAGCAAGTTTTTTTTTTTTACTGTAACTGCAGTCACGGGCACCAGATCCATCAACACATTACAAAATCACTCCAGATGAGGGAACAACCTTTTCTTAAGCAGGTGAGATGTAAATTCCTTCTGTAAGTATCTGAAAATACAGATCTGTAGTGCAGTGTGGGTGTTAGAAGAAAGTAGTTGTGTTGTATGAATTGTGGATCCTTTATACACTCAGGACCTCATGAAGTTCTTGATGTAAATGCAGAATGCAAATGGGCGGATACTTTATCCATCTCCAGGGAAATTTTGGCCTCCAGTAGTTTAACAAAAAGAAGAAGATAAACCAATACTAATACACAACATGTACGTAGCGTGTAGCAAATATACAATATACAGTGAGTAAAAAGTACAACAGTATAGTAAAAATTAAAGAATTACTTGAGATGAATCTTAATTGTTTTCCTTAAGCTGGATGTTGTGTGAGAGGGTAAGTGGGATGAACAGGAGGGTTAATTAGTGATGGAACCCTGATGTTGATCTGATTTCTTTCCTCTGTTGTGATTATCAGTGTTCTAGTGATTTGTGTTGGATTTGTTTTTATGTTTAGTAAATTACTAAAAACCTTCTTGTGAACAGAAACCCAATTAAAGCACCAATAGAAATAAAGACAGAGAGAATAAATAAAAGAAGATCTTTACTACAAAAGATTAGAATCCATTTACAAACACTTAGATTAGAGGAGTGTGTGATGTGGTGTTTAGTCTGTAAAACAATGTGGAGCTTTTATTAAAAAGCTGCAGGAATAAAAAGAGTAAAAGCTATTTTTTCTTTAAAGCACCACCAGCATCATTGATGTCATGTAGTTTGTATAGTCACGTGGTTTCCCTGGTGCTACTGACATGGTGATACCCTCACCTGAGGTCTAGAATAACACATGGAAATCAGGAGGCTTAAAGTCGTCAATTTATATTTAAAGCTGGCATGACGAAGTGTTTTTTTTAATTTATTTCTTAAAACGTCAGGTACTTCTACTATATTTTTGTGTTTACTTTATGTTAGCTAAACATTAAACTCATTTATGTATGTAACGTGTGACAGACAAACCTCGACGTGAGCAGAACTAGAATATTTATTAACTTTATTATGATAACAAACAATATAGTTTGGTATTAAAATCACAGCGAACATAACAGATGGGAATAGACAAAACCGGAAACCAATCTACAAGCTAAGGTCAGTAGAGAATAACAAAATAACACAAGCTACCAAATCCAGACGGCGACTCCAAAAGACAAAACGAAAATACAAAAGAGAATCGAAACCAGGCAGATCAAACAACAATGCAAATACAAACGCTTAGTAAAACAACAATGTTGGCAAAATCTCGCAAAGAAGCGTGACAAACAAAGGTGTGTGTGTGTGTATATATATGTGTGTGTGTGTGTGTGTGCCGAGTAATTACAAGCAGGTGTGCATAATTAGAATTACGGTGATTAGGAACGTGAGAGTTGTTCATGATTGGCTGGTTGCGAACATGAGATGCTGATAATGGATCTTGGGTAGTGTAGTCCGGAGTGTCGGAGGTAGGAAAAGAAACCGGAAGCTTGACAGTATCCCCCCCCAAGGAGTCCAAGATGGCCAGGAGACGAGGACGACCAGCCCCCCACAACCAGAAGCTTCACGAAGCAGGTACTATCAGATGGTACTATAGGGAGGTACTATAGGGAGGTACTATAGGGAGGTACTATAGGGAGGTACTATAGGGAGGTACTATAGGGAGGTACTATAAGGAGGTAAGGAAGTACTATAGGGAGGTACTATACGGAGGTACTATAGGGAGGTACTATAGGGAGGTACTATAAGGAGGTAAGGAAGTACTATAGGGAGGTACTATAAGGAGGTAAGGAAGTACTATAGGGAGGTACTATAAGGAGGTAAGGAAGTACTATAGGGAGGTACTATAAGGAGGTAAGGAAGTACTATAGGGAGGTACTATAAGGAGGTAAGGAAGTACTATAGGGAGGTACTATAGGGAGGTACTATAAGGAGGTAAGGAAGTACTATAGGGAGGTACTATAGCTGAGGTGTTATAGGGAGGTACTATAAGGAGGTACTAGAGAGAGGTACTATAGTGGAGGTGTTATAGGGAGGTACTATAGGGGAGGTGTTATAGGGAGGTACTATAGGGGAGGTGTTATAGGGAGGTACTATAGGGGAGGTGTTATAGGGAGGTACTATAAGGAGGTACTAGAGAGAGGTACTATAGGGGAGGTGTTATAGGGAGGTACTATAGGGGAGGTGTTATAGGGAGGTACTATAGGGGAGGTGTTATAGGGAGGTACTATAAGGAGGTACTATAGGAGATGCTATTCCCCACTTTCTCCTCACATCAGCACATCAGAAACCTCAAACTAAAGTTCACCACTGCAGAAACATTGCTAACAGCTAACTGTTCAGATAAGTGTGTGGATATTATTGTTACTAAAATAATCATTATATAAAGTGTTTATTTAATGTGAACTATAGGCGAGAAGTTTATTCTTCATGGTGAGATTTCCTTATTCTAATTCTTCTGTAATTTACACAGAAATGTTAGCTAACGTGATATGCTAATGCACCTCAGATGTAAGATTAGAACAAACAGTCCTGAAAAACCCGAGTGCTATTAACTATTAATGAAATGTGCACCACTGTTGTAACACAAAGGTCAGAGAAGATAGACAAGTTACTAAGTCTAAGTTTATAGACACCTTGATATTTTACCTAACAGGACCTACTCAATCAGAACTTTTCCCTTGACTGATCTTACAGGTTCTGAACACTTTTCAGTTTCTGTTTTTCTTTTTGGAATTTTTACACACAATTGTTTACAGAATTCTTATAGTTTTAAGATCGTCTTAAATTAATTTACTGATTTAGCTCAAGGTTAAGGCACTAAACTAGAAATTAGAAGGTTGGAGAACCCCACCTCTGCCAGATTGCCACTGTTGGGTCTCTGAGCAATACTCTCAACCCTTAATTGTTTGGTTTGAATTTAATCCTAATTGTAGATTGAATTTCTACTAATTAAAAGGAAAAGTTCTGAGGGAGATTCACTTGTGTAAAGCCACTTTATCTGGTCGCTCTCTGAATGTTACTTTAACGTTCTCCAGCCCGTGCTCCTTCAGTTTCTCCTGGATCTGAAGAACAGAAGATGATTTGTATCAGTCTGTGTATTAAAGTCTGATAAACATCAGGTTCCTCCTGCTGGAATAAGAAGGAACTCTACATTAAGATCAGACCCACCTTCTCCAAGATCGCTGCCTTCACTGCTGGATCGTTCACGTCCTGATCCGACTGAACCTTCATCCTGATGATCTGCTGCTGTCCAGTGATAACTGCATGCAGAAATGATCATGAAGCTCCAGCGTTATTAGTCTGAAATGAATCTGAAGTAAATCAGAGACTGAACAGAACTTTACTCACTTCTGTAACAGAAGAACGGTTTCAGAAGAGAACATTGAGCATCTGCAGCCAGACCGTTGTATATAAACCCACAGTTTTCATTCAGCTGGCCGTTGTCAGGTTGTAATGGTGTCCACGGAATGATGGACGGGATGTTCTGATCTGACCACATCCAGGAGCTCCTGTGCAAACCGATCCAAGTGAATCCTGATACCATTGGCTTTACAACTGACAGTTCAGTCGGATTTAATGTGTTGGCAAGATCCACATGATTCAGTTTGCAGAAGATCTGAGCATGATGCCACGTCTTGTTTACGGAGTAGTAGATGTACCTGCTGTTACCAGTGAGCCTGTCTAACAATTACACAAGACATGAACCTTCAGTTAGTTTTACATTAACAACAGGTTACAGCATTTATTCTCTTTGGACCAAATAACAACATAAATAATTTTGTATTTACCATCAAAGCACACAAAGGGTATTGAGTATGTGCACGGGGCATCCAACCAACCCCGTGGATCTACACAAACACATTCTGCACGTCCTGAGTCATTGTTAGGTTGTCCTGAAACCCAACTTGTCCAGCTTCCTAGTGACATGTTTCCATAGGACCAGCGCCAGTCGTGGTAAATCTTGTACAGTCCAATCCAGGCAGCAGCAGTAAACTGTTGTTTCTGAGCCTCGTTCTGAACTTTAACCACTTCAGCATCATTGTCAACGGTCGCCAAGTCAATGTAATTGGCTCGACAGTAAGCCTGAGCATCACTCCATGTTTTCCCCTGATTTACTGCGTAGTACTTACGAGGAACCGACAGGACGAGTGAGAGAACTCCTGTGGATGAGATTTTTTTACTTGATCACTTCTAAAAGTCTTAGTGAAAATAAAAGTTATTTATTTATATAAATGTGTGTGTGGTTCCTCTAATGGTACTGTGTTTCTGCTTCATCAGTAACGCTGCCTACAAAGGTGAAAATGTAAAAATAATTCAGCTCTTATTTACCTGACAGCACTGTATAAACAAACATCTCAACATGATCCTCAGCCCAAACAAAAATACAACAATCATCACAGCTTCTCTTTACTGAAGGATTAAAGTTACTGGTTTAGGAGAACAGAGTCTAGCAGTTCAGTAGGATTAAAAAAGCCAGTATAGCAGGATGAGCTAGTGGTGATAATCTGATTATTATTTTATTTACAAAAATTACTCACTCTTACTTGATCATCTAAAATGGTGGATGAATTTTATTTTTGAGTCTCACCTGTGAAAAACAGGAGGATGAACAGTCGCAGCTCCATCACTGATAAATGTGGTGAAAACGTCCCAGCAGGATTTATTTTACTGTAACTGCAGTCACGGTCACCAGATCCATCAACACATTACAAAATCACTTCAATTCTTAAGCTCCCAGGAAAGTCACTTAAACAAATACGCTCATCCACATAGAAAAGTCAACTCAAGAATCTAAATAATGACGGGCGAAAAAATACAGTTCTGTAGTGCAGTGTGGGTGTTAGAAGAAAGTAGTTGTGTTGTATGAATTGTGGATCCTTTATACACTCAGGACCTCATGAAGTTCTTGATGTAAATGCACAATGCAAATGGACGGATACTTTATCCATCTCCAGGGAAATTTTGGCCCTCAGTAGTTTAACAAAAAGAAGAAGATAAACCAATACTAATACACAACATGTACGTAGCGTGTAGCAAATATACAATATACAGTGAGTAAAAAGTACAACAGTATAGTAAAAATTAAAGAATTACTTGAGATGAATCTTAATTGTTTTCCTTAAGCTGGATGTTGTGTGAGAGGGTAAGTGGGATGAACAGGAGGGTTAATTAGTGATGGAACCCTGATGTTGATCTGATTTCTTTCCTCTGTTGTGATTATCAGTGTTCTAGTGATTTGTGTTGGATTTGTTTTTATGTTTAGTAAATTACTAAAAACCTTCTTGTGAACAGAAACCCAATAAAAGCACCAATAGAAATTAAGACAGAGAGAATAAATAAAAGAAGATCTTTACTACAAAAGATTAGAATCCATTTACAAACACTTAGATTAGAGGAGTGTGTGATGTGGTGTTTAGTCTGTAAAACAATGTGGAGCTTTTATTAAAAAGCTGCAGGAATAAAAAGAGTAAAAGCTATTTTTTCTTTAAAGCACCACCAGCATCATTGATGTCATGTAGTTTGTATAGTCACGTGGTTTCCCTGGTGCTACTGACATGGTGATACCCTCACCTGAGGTCTAGAATAACACATGGAAATCAGCAGGTTTAACGTCGTCAATTTATATTTAAAGCTGGCGTGACGAAGTGTTTTTATTTATTTATTTCTTAAAACGTCTGGTACTTCTACTATATTTTTGTGTTTACTTTATGTTAGCTAAACATTAAACTCATTTATGTATGTAACGTGACAGACAAACCTCGACGCGAGCAGAACTAGAATATTTATTAACTTTATTATGATAACAAACAATATAGTTTGGTATTAAAATCACAGCGAACATAACAGATGGGAATAGACAAAACCGGAAACCAATCTACAAGCTAAGGTCAGTAGAGAATAACAAAATAACACAAGCTACCAAATCCAGACGGCGACTCCAAAAGACAAAACGAAAATACAAAAGAGAATCGAAACCAGGCAGATCAAACAACAATGCAAATACAAACGCTTAGTAAAACAACAATGTTGGCAAAATCTCGCAAAGAAGCGTGACAAACAAAGGTGTATATATATAAATATATAAATATATATATACTGTATGTACTGTATATTCCGGTGATTAGGACCATGAGAGTTGTTTATAATTGGCTGTTTGCAAACATGAGACACTGACGTCATGGGGCAATGGATCTTGGGTAGTGTAGTCCGGAGTGTTGGAGGTAGGAAAAGAACCCGGAAGCGTGACAGAAACCCCCCACCCAAGGAGTCCGAGATGGCAAGGAGAAAAATCCAGGAAATCACATTGTAGTATTTTTAAAGAATGTATTTGTAAATTATGGTGGAAAATAAGTATTTGGTCAATAACAAAAGTTCAACTCAATACTTTGTAACATAACCTTTGTTGGCAATGACAGAGGTCAAACGTTTCCTGTAAGTCTTCACCAGGTCTGCACACACTGTAGCTGGTATTTTGGCCCATTCCTCCATGCAGATCTCCTCTAGAGCAGTGATGTTTTGGGGCTGTCGCTGGGCAACACGGACTCCACAAATTTTCTATGGGGTTGAGGTCTGGAGACTGGCTAGGCCACTCCAGGACCTTGAAATGCTTTTTACGGAGCCACTCCTTCGTTGCCCGAGCGGTGTGTTTGGATCATTGTCATGCTGGAAGACCCAGCCACGTTCCATCTTCGATGCTCTCACTGATGGAAGGAGGTTTTGGCTTAAAATCTCACGATACATGGTCCCGTTCATTCTTCCCTTAACACGGATCAGTCGTCCTGTCCCCTCTGCAGAAAAACAGCCCCAAAGCATGATGTTTCCACCTCCATGCTTCACAGTAGGTATGGTGTTCTTGGGTTCTTCTTCTTCCTCCAAACATGACGAGTTGAGTTTTTACCAAAAAGTTCCATTTTGGTTTCATCTGACCACATGATATTCTCCCAATCCTCTTCTGGATCATCCATATGCTCTCTGGCAAACTTCAGACGGGCCTGGACATGTACTGGCTTAAGCAGGGGGACACGCCTGGCACTGCAGGATTTGAGTCCCTCTCGGCGTGGTGTGTTACTGATGGTAGCCTTTGTTACTTTGGTCCCAGCTCTCTGCAGGTCATTCATCAGGTCCCTCCGTGTAGTTCTGGGATTTTTGCTCACCGTTCTCATGATCATTTTGACCCCACGGGATTGAGGGAGATCATCAATGGTCTTGTATGTCTTCCATTTTCTTACAATTGCTCCCACAGTTGATTTATTCACACCAACCTGCTTGCCTATTGTAGATTCACTCTTCCCAGCCTGGTGCAGGTCTACAATTTTCTTCCTGGTGTCCTTCGACAGCTCTTTGGTCTTGTCCATGGTTGAGTTTGGAGTCTGACTGTTTGAGGCTGTGGACAGGTGTCTTTTATACAGATAACGAGGTCAAACAGGTGCCATTAATACAGGTAACCAGTGGAGGACAGAAGAGCTTCTTAAAGAAGAAGTTACAGGTCTGTGAGAGCCAGAAATCTTGCTTGTTTGTTATTGACCAAATACTTATTTTCCACCATAATTTACAAATAAATTCTTTAAAAATCCTACAATGTGATTTCCTGGATTTTTTTTCTCATTTTGTCTCTCATAGTTGAAGTGTAGCTATGATGAAAATTACAGACCTCTCTCATCTTTCTAAGTAGGAGAACCTGCACAATCAGTGGCTGACTCAATACTTTTTGACCCCACTGTAAGATTAGAACAAACAGTCCTGCAGAACCCGAGTGCTCATGGGAAGAACCTCATCACACACAGTCAGAGTAAACTTCAGTTTTATTGCAGGGAGGAAGGAGGTTATATAGAGGAGAGAACATTATATAGAGAACCCAGTTAATGGTGAGGGCTGTTGGGGTTGTTAACATTCGGGGGAGTAACAGAACCTGGTGAGAAAGCTGCTGTGGTTAACTATTAATGAAATGTGCACCACTGTTGTAACACAAAGGTCAGAGAAGAAGTTACCAAAAGTTTATAGACACCTTGATATTTTACCTAACAGGACCTACTCAATCAGAACTTTTCCCTTGACTGATCTTACAGGTTCTGAACACTTTTCAGTTTCTGTTTTTCTTTTTGGAATTTTTACAAATAATTTTTGCAGAATTCTTATAGTTTTAAGATCGTCTTAAATTAATTTACTGACTTAGCTCAAGGTTAAGGCACTAAACTAGAAATTAGAAGGTTGGAGAACCCCACCTCTGCCAGATTGCCACTGTTGGGTCTCTGAGCAATACTCTCAACCCTTAATTGTTTGGTTTGAATTTAATCCTAATTGTAGATTGAATTTCTACTAATTAATAGGAAAAGTTCTGAGGGAGATTCACTTGCGTAAAGCCGCTTTATCTGGTCGCTCTCTGAATGTTACTTTAACGTTCTCCAGCCCGTGCTCCTTCAGTTTCTCCTGGATCTGAAGAACAGAAGATGATTTGTATCAGTCTGTGTATTAAAGTCTGATAAACATCAGGTTCCTCCTGCTGGAATAAGAAGGAACTCTACATTAAGATCAGACCCACCATCTCCAAGATCGCTGCCTTCACTGCTGGATCGTTCACGTCCTGATCCGACTGAACCTTCATCCTGATGATCTGCTGCTGTCCAGTGATAACTGCATGCAGAAATGATCATGAAGCTCCAGCGTTATTAGTCTGAAATGAATCTGAAGTAAATCTGAGACTGAACAGAACTTTACTCACTTCTGTAACAGAAGAACGGTTTCACTTCAGAACAGGAAGCATCATCAACCAGAGCGTTTAATATATGAACACAGTTCTCAGTCAGCAGATTGTCAGGTTTAAAGGATGCCCACGGAATGATGGATGGAATGTTCTGATCTGACCACATCCAGGAGCTCCTGTGCAAACCGATCCAAGTGAATCCTGATACCATTGACTTTACAACTGACAGTTCAGTCGGATTTACTGTGTTGGCAAGATCCACATGATTCAGTTTGCAGAAGATCTGAGCATGATGACCAGGACTTTGGAAGGGAGTAGTAGATGTACCTGTCGTTACCAGTGAGCCTGTCTAACAATTACACAAGACATGAACCTTCAGTTAGTTTTACATTAATAACAGGTTACAGCGTTTATTCTCTTTGGACCAAATAACAACGTAAATAATTTTGTATTTACCATCAAAGCACACAAAAGGTATTGAAGATGTGAATAGTCCATCCCACCAACCCCGTGAATCTACACAAACACATTCTCCACGTCCGTAGTCATTGTTAGGCTCTGATCCATACCAACTTGTCCAGCTTCCTAGTGACATGTTTCCACAGGACCAGCGCCAGTCGTGGTAAATCTTGTACAGTCCAATCCAGGCAGCAGCAGTAAACTTTTGTTTCTGAGCTTCGTTCTGAAGTTTCACCACTTCAGCATCATTGTCGACGGTCGCCAAGTCAGTGTGGTTGGCTCGACAGTAAGCCTGAGCATCACTCCATGTTTTCCCCTGATTTACCCCGTAGTACTTACGAGGAACCGACAGGACGAGTGGAAGAACTCCTGTGGATGAGATTTTGTTACTTAATTTCTCAGATCATAAAACATATCAGTTATTTTAATTTATACACTAACACTGAAAAAAATTTGGGAGATTTAGTAAAATACAGTAAAAAGAAGAATCTGTGGTGTGTTTCATTCTCTTAAATCTTTATTTAACAAATGAAAGTAGAAAAAAAATCCAAATCTTTTCACTGATCAGCTTCACTGTAGTTTATAAACTGAATCACGTTTGGAATGTTTGCATTTTCTTTTCTTCTCCTTCATTCTAGTACTATTAGACCCAAATCCCCTCCACTGCTACCACATCACACCTCTGGTGTGGTTCCTCTAATGGTTCCCAGTTTCTGCTTCATCACATTTTATTAGTAACGCTGCCTACAAAGGTGAAAATGTAAAAATAATTCAGCTCTTATTTACCTGACAGCACTGTATAAACAAACATCTCAACATGATCCTCAGCCCAAACAAAAATACAACAATCATCACAGCTTCTCTTTACTGAAGGATTAAAGTTACTGGTTTAGGAGAACAGAGTCTAGCAGTTCAGCAGGATTAATAAAGCCAGTATAGCAGGATTAGAGCTACTGGTGATAATCTGATTATTATTTTATTTACAAAAATTACTCACTCTTACTTGATCATCTAAAATGGTAGATGAATTTTAATTTCGAGTCTCACCTGTGAAAAACAGGAGGATGAACAGTCGCAGCTCCATCACTGATAAGTGTGGTGAAAACGTCTCAGCAGGATTTATTTTACTGTAACTGCAGTCACGGTCACCAGATCCATCAACACATTACAAAATCACTCCATTTCTTAAGCTCCCAGGAAAGTCACTTAAACAAATACGCTCATCCACATAGAAAAGTCAACTCAAGAATCTAAATAATGACGGGCGAAAAAATACAGTTCTGTAGTGCAGTGTGGGTGTTAGAAGAAAGTAGTTGTGTTGTATGAATTGTGGATCCTTTATACACTCAGGACCTCATGAAGTTCTTGATGTAAATGCAGAATGCAAATGGACGGATACTTTATCCATCTCCAGGGAAATTTTGGCCTCCAGTAGTTTAACAAAAAGAAGAAGATAAACCAATACTAATACACAACATGTACGTAGCGTGTAGCAAATATACAATATACAGTGAGTAAAAAGTACAACAGTATAGTAAAAAATAAAGAATTACTTGAGATGAATCTTAATTGTTTTCCTTAAGCTGGATGTTGTGTGAGAGGGTAAGTGGGATGAACAGGAGGGTTAATTAGTGATGGAACCCTGATGTTGATCTGATTTCTTTCCTCTGTTGTGATTATCAGATCTGTTGTGATTATCAGTGTTCTAGTGATTTGTGTTGGATTTGTTATGTTTAGTAAATTACTAAAAACCTTCTTGTGAACAGAAACCCAATAAAAGCACCAATAGAAATAAAGACAGAGAGAATAAATAAAAGAAGATCTTTATAGCAAAATCAGAATCCATTTACAAACACTTAGATTAGAGGAGTGTGTGATGTGGTGTTTAGTCTGTAAAACAATGTGGAGCTTTTATTAAAAAGCTGCAGGAATAAAAAGAGTAAAAGCTATTTTTTCTTTAAAGCACCACCAGCATCATTGATGTCATGTAGTTTGTATAGTCACGTGGTTTCCCTGGTGCTACTGACATGGTGATACCCTCACCTGAGGTCTAGAATAACGCATGGAAATCAGGAGGTTTAACATGGTCAATGTATTGTTATACAACAGGTAGTTCCGACCTTACAGTCTGATTGGTTGGGAAGCGTTCTAACTGTGCACAGTCTTTTCACACCACAATGGTATTACTCCGCTGACGCGTTGCCATTAACGTCGAGCTTCATGCACACAAACGCGCACGCAGCGACACCGACTTTATTCCCGATTGCGTTTTAAATCCGTTATCTGATACACAATCATCTAGTGCACTGTGTAGGGAACATAACCAATTGTCTAATTTACTATCTAGTGCACTATGTAGGGAACATATATCCATGATCTGATACACAATCTAGTGCACTATGTAGGGAACATGAATGTGTTTGTAACGCGAACAGTGAAGCCCTAGTAGTTCTGTTTTCATCCATAGCCTTTGGTGTGTTCGAGAGGTTTTTTTATTTCTTTTTGCTTTCTTCTTCTTCTTGTTGTTCTTACCTCCCTGAAATGAGTTTTTGCAACTTGGGATGTTCTGCTCTGTAGTGTTAAAGTTTATATTTGTTGTGGAACTACTTTTTGGCGGAAGGTATTGTCAATATTAAAGCATATTTATTATAAAATTCAGGGCTTCTTTGATTTATTTTCTTTCTTTATTTTGTAAAAACTGTTGTATTTAAACAATAGAACACTCGAGGTCGTGTGTTATCGCGAATAACATCACGGCTGTGATGAACTACTGTACTCACCTTCGGTTCGTGCCTGCGACCAAATCACAGCCGTGATGTTATTGGCGATACCAGTCAGCTATAACATTAAAACCACCTCCTTGTTTAGTATTGGTCTGATACACCATGTTATTAGCTATATCCTGTTGGTGCTTTGATGATGCGTTATTGACGTTGACTTTTCTTTTCAAGACGACTGAATAAAATATCAAATAAAACGGGTTAATTACTCAAAGCTTTCCAAAATGCTGCACAGTGCTGCAAACCAAGTAGTGCATCATACCCAAGTTTGGAGCGAAGCTTCTTTTATTGAATAAAAACAACATTAAAAACGTCTTGTGTTTTTTTATTTCAAAAAACGTAATTATAAAGAAGAGAGAAGAAGGAAATGGGCTCAGTAAAGTATTCTTTCTTTCGTGCAATTACACCTACAAAATACAACACTACTGAAATAAAGAAGGAAATAATAGAGAAATATGAGAGTTATTGTTGTTTCTGGTAGATAAAGTTTATATATAAAGAAGGAAATGTATTATGGTGTATGGTGCAGCACACGTACTGTACTGAAATGTGATGTGTGTTACAGTACTACTGTGTATTATTGTTTATTGTTGTTTATTACAGTAGTATCTATTCTATAATTTAAGATTAAGGGAAAATATACGTGTATTTATAACAAAAAAGAGCATTTAAGAGATTAGAGGTAGGTGTGTAAGGGGGGGGGTTGGGAGGTCTGGCACGGATTAATTCTGTTTACATTATTTCTTATGGGAAAAACAGGTTTAACTAACGAACAGTTTGACTTAAGAACAGAACTTCAGAACCAATTACATTCATAAGTCAAGGGTCGACTGTAATATATATCAGGTCTTCTATAAGTGTGAACCATTACTGTGAACAACAAACCATACAGATGTAGCCAGAGAGACCGAGAGAGAGAGAGAGAGAGAGAGAGAGAGAGAGAGATGGAGCCTTGTGTGGAAAAGAAAACCAAATAAATAAATTAATAAAGAAATAAACAAGAACTCACACAACATCCAGCTTAAAGATAAAATAATACTTTATTAGTCCCACAGTGGGGAAATTCACAAGATTCATCAAGTAATTCTTTATTTTTTACTATACTGTTGTACTTTTTACTCACTGTATATTGTATATTTGCTACACGCTACGTACATGTTGTGTATTAGTATTGGTTTTTCTTCTTTTTGTTTAACTACTGGAGGCCAAAATTTCCCTGGAGATGGATAAAGTATCCGTCCATTTGCATTGTGCATTTACATCAAGAACTTCATGAGGTCCTGAGTGTATAAAGGATCCACAATTCCTACAACACAACTACTTTCTTCTAACACACACACTGCACTACAGATCTGTATTCTCTCTGTACGGGTCAGAATGTTCAGACTGGATTTATTTCCTTTCCATTGTATAATAACTAGGGATGTAACGATACACTCTACCCGCGATGCGATTTATGATACTGGGTTCATGATACGATTTTTTCCCCAATTTTTTTAAACTGAAATTCAAGACAAACTATGACAAAGTTTTCTTTTATTATTTCTCTTAAAAAAATAATATAAAATCATGTATTTGTGCTTATCTTTTATCTATCTAAATAATGAACGTCCTTTTATTTCTGAGGTAGGTACAAACTACGCAAAATAATTTAAACCTAATTTGGCTAAAAAAAACCGAATTTTGGCAACCAGCACCAGCGCTGTTTAAAGTGAATATCGATTTGAATTGTGGAATTTTTGAATTGGTTATTAACTGTATTGTGGTGAATCATTACATCCCTAATAATAACCAATAACTTAAGTGTGTAGTGGGTCAGAAATGCCACAAGGGGGCACCATAAAGCTTCATTTAATTTTTTAGCATCGTTACAAGAAAAGCAAAGCATAAATTCAACCCGTCAGTTACCAAGCATCTCACAATCTCTTCTTCATATTCACTCAGTACCATCTAATCACGCTGTGAGACTTTATAACTAAAAGGGTGTCCAAACTTTTGCACGTCACAATTACTGAATGTTTATTAACAGTGGTGAATGACCAGTGGTGCATCATGATTGAGGTGAGGGCTGAAGTACGGTCGAACCCCCCCTCCGAAATCACAGTCTGTAAACGAGTGAATGTGAGTTTTGGCTCCTAAATCGTAGAAGGACACCAGCTTCTCCTGAAAGTCCACGAAGACGCCGACTTTACTGGGTTTGTTCTGAAGACACAACAGGATGGGTGAGTCCTCCAGAGCTGCGTAATGCTCATCATCGTAATGAACGATCACCCAGTAGCCCTGGCTGGGCTTTAGAGACAGGTCACCCTTCCTGTTGGCGTCCTCTAGTGCCACCCCGACGTCCCATCCTCGCTTGTTTCCGACCTCGACCTCCCAAAATGCCCCGCCTTGGGTCAGCCGGTTTTGGCCGAGTACACTGCCGAACACATCGAACCTATCAAAGCTGCCGCCGTCGTCTCCGCCCATCGTTTTGGGAAGGTCCTCACGGACACTCTGTACCTCCCTCAAGTCATCGGAAATCTGGAGCTGAGGGTTTGCTGTGTCTGGATCCAGGGTCACGTCCACTAAAACATCACAGACATGAAGGTCATTAAAATGCGGATGCTTGGTATCATAAAGGACGTCATAAAGGTTTATAATGCTCACCTGCAAACTTCTTGATCCTCTCAATCTCTGTAAAACAAATAAAAATCATTAAACTTTTCACTTTTAAAATCAAGTTTAAAGATTTATTTGAATGATTTGAGTTTTTTTTTTTATTTACCAATAATGAGGAGATTTTTAAATTCGTTGTTAACTTCATCCAGTATGGTCCTCTGTGTCCTCTGTAAGGTACCGAACATCAAACTGGTATCCACATCAACTCCACTCCAGTCGCTGCCTTCATCCAGCGTTGTGTTACTGGGATACCTCTAAAAAAATCATATTTATTATTATTATTTATTTCAGCCAAGCCAGTTTTAATCACCTCAGTCCAGTCAAATAATCTCACCAGTATCTCATTACTCGCCAACGTCCCTTTTTGTGGTTGGTCTCCTGTTAATGATCCACAGGTGCACCTTGTTTAGGGAAAATGCTCAGGGCATTTAAGGAGGCCTGTGGATCAGTCAGTTGGAGACTATTTTGGTTTGCCATCGCCTTTTTCATGTCGGTTTGGTTTCTTGGACCAAAAATATCCAGCCAACAGCGCCCCGTGGGCAGCGTCCTGTGACCACTGATGAAGGTCTAGAAGATGGCCGACTCAAACAGCAGCAATAGATGAGCAATTGGACCAACTAGGTAGGAGTGTCTAATAGAGTGGACAGTGAGTGGACACGGTGTTTAAAAACTCCAGCAGTGCTGCTGTGTCTGATCCACTCATACCAGCACAACACACACTAACACACCACCACCATGTCAGTGTCACTGCAGTGCTGAGAATCATCCACCACCTAAATAATACCTGCTCTGTGGGGGTCCTGTGGGGGTCCTGACCATTGATGAACAGCATGAAAGAGGGTAACAAAGCATGTAGAGAAACAGATGGACTACAGTCAGTAATTGTAGAACTACAAAGTGCTTCTATATGGTAAGTGGAGCTGATAACATGGACAGTGAGTGTAGAAACAAGGAGGTGGTTTTAATGTTTAATGATCTACTACTGAATGGTAGTTAACTGTCAGTGTTAAATCGTTTTCTTGATGTTTTACCTGTAGGAAAAATATGGGCTCCTCCTCAGCGCTGATCTCTTGTAGATCTGAGATGGTTTTGTTGAATTTAGTGATCTCCTCCTGCAGCTTCCCTTTCAGATCCTTCACCTCCCGCTCCACCTCTCTCCTCCTGTCCTCTAGAGGGCGTAGCACCTCCTCCTCTGCCTTCTTTACTGCCTCCGTGATGGCATTGAAAACCTTCTTTAGTTCCTCCTTTTCCCGGTCAATCAGACCCTGTAAAGATTGTGGATTTATTTTTATAGATTCTCTAATCAGAAGCTCCTTCCTGAGGTGAGATGGAAGAATCTTCTGCTCATTGTAATGAATGTTAATGTGGGCATGAGAACCTACCAGGCAGGAAGTTGCAGACTCGTGAAACTCCTTCTTTTTCAGCTCTCGCCGTTGTAATTTCTCTTTTGTTTTATTAATATTGGAGTTTAACTCCGACTGTCATTAAACACACAAACAGTCACGATTAAATACTCGCAGTGGTCCTGGTAAAGTTCCTGTAATGGATCCTACTAATGAACGTTGAGATCTTACCTGCTTCCTGTCTCTGGCTTTTTCCACCACCACGACCTCCATTCCATCCTGCACACAGGAGCTGCAGAGTAACTTCTCCTCACTAACAGAGTAGAACTCCAGAATCCTGCCGTGGTCCATACAGATCCGCCGGTCCAGATCAGAACATGGTTCCTTCAGCGTGTGGCCCTTGAGCCACGGTTTTTGGTGGCCTTTGAGGTGATCGGCACAGTACGACTGTGAGCACATCAGGCAGGACTTCACTGCTTTTTTGGGATTGTCAGTGCAGATGTCACAGGGGACCTCCCCTGGCTGTCCGGTGAAGTCATTGGGACTCGGTTGAGGTGGATGTGGTCTTTGGGCCTCGTGGTACGCGGTCAGGATCTCATTAAGTGTGATGTTGGTCTTTAATCTCTCGTTCACTGAGGATTTGCAAAGCGGGCAGTTGTGGTTATTGTTTAGGTGGTGCCTCAGGCATGAATAGCAGAAGGTGTGCCCACAGGTTGTAGTGACCGGTTCCTTTAAGGTTCCCATGCAGATGCTGCATTTAAGATGTTGTAAAACAGGTACCGGTGTGTCCTCCAGACAAGAAACTGAAGATATGTCTGATGTAATGGAAGCCGTGGGTGAAACAGTTCTCATCGGGAATTCAAAGAGGTTCATGGATGGAATAGTGAAATTAAACGACATCTGTGGGTAAAAGGTACACATGAAGTAAGGAAGGATATATCATGCAAATTATACCATCTACTGCCTGTAACCTCACAGCTTTGGTCCCTCCACTGGATTCCTCTAGTTGTTGCCTCAGATTAAAGCACCAGTGTTGGATACAAAGTCAAAAATGAACCAACCTTGGCACCCAGGTGGCGCCGTGGGACTATCTGAGTGTGAATCTCAGCTTTACCGCCCCTTAGTGGCCACGATCGGCAGTGCCTGCAGCCGACAAAATCAGCCACTAGTCTGCTGGGTGGAATAGACGGCACTAAAAGTGGGCGGGGTCTTCAAGGCTGTGTAAGGACCCTGGTTAGTATCCCGAGGCGCCTGTACAGAAGTGGAGGAACGTGGAGATCAACGCGTGACTCTTCATAAGTGAGACCGACCTCACGCGCCGATCCACTGAAGTACGGGGGGATAAGAAGGGGTCGGTGGAGCGCACGTGTTGGTGGGAGGGCGTGTCAGGAGAATATACCCTCCTCGTGCACCATCGGGGTCTCCAGCAGAGGAAGAGGAACTGGCTATGACTAAACTGGGAGCAAATCAATAAATTAAACAGTACCAAAATGAACCAACTTCGTGGGATATTCCACTACCAGCTCTAGGATTCTGAACTATCTGAGTTTGAATCTCAGCTTTACCGCCCCTTATTTGCCAAGATCTGCAGTGCCTGCAGCTGACAAAGTCGGCCGCTAGTCTGCTGGGTGGGAAAAAATGGGACTATAAAGTGGGCGGGGTCTTCAAGGCTGTGTAAGGACCCTGGTTAGTAGCCCGAGGCGCCTGTACAGAAGTGAAGGAACGTGGAGATCAGCGCGTGACTCTCGCTGCACCAAAGTACAGGCGAATAAGAAGGGGTCGGTGGGAGGGCGCACACGTCGAGGGAGGGCGTGTCATGGGGATATATCACCATCAGGGTCTCCAGCAGAGGAAGAGGAACTGGCTACGACTAAACTGGGAGCAAATCAATGAATAAAACAGTACAAAAATGAACCAACCTTGATCTGCTGTATGTTTGAGAGCGCTGTGTTCTCTCTAAAGCCTTGGACAAAACTACAGAATTCTTGGGTCCTGAAGAACAAGCTAAAGCACAAGAAATAAATGAAATTAATAAATAAATGGACATTACGATGCTTCTAGATTAGTACTAGATTTTGTTAGTTTTGCTAAACAGTTTAGAAGAAATAAAAACTAAAAACTAAAGATCAGCTTAAATAACGTTATTGTGGACGCCCATGTGGTTCGAAACTCAGCGTTGCCTTCGGTCGGCTGGGCGCCATCTAGCGGGCATGATTGGCAGTTCCTGCAGCAGGCACGTCTCTGCTAGGGCGGGATGGCTGGACTATGTGGACAGGGTTTTCAAACGCTGTGTTAGGACCCTGATTAGCAGATAGAGATGAAAAAGGGTTCCGTTAAGGGCTGTGGGCGGGTCGGAGAAGGCGTGAGCAGCAATATACCCACCTCACCTACAATCAGGGATCCACCAGCAGGGGGTGACTACGATAAATTGGGAGAAAATGCATAAAATATAATAGAAAAATAAATAAATAAATAACAATATTGCACTAATATTAATGTTAATACAAGGTAAATGTAGAATGCCGTATTAATAAGTGTTTTTATTTTATGTTTAAATGAATACAGTAATACATAAATATAAATGCAGAACATTAAATAGGTTTAAGTCTGTTTAAAGTGTGTTAGGAAAGTAATCGTTTCATTAGCACATTAACAATAAATGCCTCAGTATAATATATGCAAACAGCTCTAGGTAAGCGTGATAAATAAATAAATTAATGAATTAATAGATAGATAAATAACTGAACACATGTAATGGTATGTTTGTATGAGTGGGCAGGGTTTTGCATCCCAGGTAAGAGCCTTGTGCTTTGGGTGCATCTCATGTCTATCTTCTACCTAAAGGGGGCAGTGGTGCCAGTTATGTGTGTGTATGTGTGTATGTGTGTGTGTGTGTGTGTGTGTGTGTGTGTGTGTGTGTGTGTGTGTGTGTGTGTGTGTTAGTTTCACTTTGCTTTAGAGGACTTCAAATCCCATGGTGCACCTGTACCTGACTGGCCAATCAGGAGTGAACAACCGAGCACGATGAGTTCCAGGAAGGCAGAGTTGTTGACTACCACTACAGTAGTAAAAACTGCTTATCTATTTCATCCTGTTTTATCTCACTGATGCTGAATGGAAAGTTTTGATAGCGGTTTTACTTTTATTGGTTTTGTATTGTAAGGTGAACATGCAAAATCTGCGTTGTGACGTCATAAAACGAAGTATATATTACAGGTAATATAAAGCTGTATAAAGTAAATCAGTAAGAGCTGGACGTGGTTCTAAATGCTTTTGGCTTTATTATTTTATACAGATTTACTTTAGCACTTTAAATCTTTAAATGCATTTGGCTGATCTAGATTTAAAATGATTATTATTACATATTATTTTTATTTTAGTGTACTGTGACGTCACACCGCAGGACCGTTTGTGTTCCTCACTGTTAGAAAAGCTTATAAACACTGAAAAAGTAAAGTTCAGCACAGTTTAGACTGTCAACAGTAGTATTTTATAAAATCCTTATGAAAATGAGTCGTTTGTTTAATAAAATTCTGTTTCACCTCCATTTGTCAGGAACCCACACAAGCTTATCCTGGATTAAATCATTATTATGTTGTGTTGATAGTTTAAATTGAAGTTAAAAGTCTTTATGTTGTTCTTCAGGGCTGATGTGATGTGATGTGATGCTATTTGAGCACGAATTAATAATTGAATAAATTATATATATATATACACAGATCAGCCATAACATTAAAACCACCCCCTTGTTTCTACACTCACTGTCTATTTTATCAGCTCCACTTACCATATAGAAGCACTTTGTAGTTCTACAATTACTGACTGTAG
This sequence comes from Trichomycterus rosablanca, assembly GCF_030014385.1. Taxonomy (NCBI): domain Eukaryota; kingdom Metazoa; phylum Chordata; class Actinopteri; order Siluriformes; family Trichomycteridae; genus Trichomycterus; species Trichomycterus rosablanca. The sequence continues at coordinate 285,836 of NC_086001.1, read as the reverse complement.
TCTGTCTACATGCTTTGTTACCCCCTTTCACCATGTTCTTCAATGGTCAGGACCCCCACAGGACCACCACAGAGCAGGTATTATTTAGGTGGTGGATGATTCTCAGCACTGCAGTGACACTGACATGGTGGTGGTGTGTTAGTGTGTGTTGTGCTGGTATGAGTGGATTAGACACAGCAGTGCTGCTGGAGGTTTTAAATAAGTCATTGTAGAACTACAAAGTGCTTCTATATGGTAAATGGAGCTGATAAAATGAAAACAAGGCGAGGTTTTTTTCCAGGGGGTGCGAAAATATACATAAACTCGGCACTGAGGTCCACAGAAGAGCTAAACATGCACATATGACCAACAGTAAAATGAACAACCTAAATATGAAATGTGAAAGCTGTAAATAAATATTAAAATTGGTGTACTGCACTATACTGGGGAAAAATAGCCTACTGGTTAAGGTACTGGACTAGTAATCAGAGTGTCAAGGTTGCCAGGTTGCTGCTGTTGGGCCCTTGAGCAAGGCCCTTAACCCTCAATTGGTCAGACTGTATACTGTCACTGTACTGTACATTGCTCTGGATAAAGGTGTCTGATAAACGTAAATTAAAATATAATTTCATACAGAATTAGATTCAGAAACTAACGTTTCAGCGATACCTAGACGCCTCTTTCTCTCACCACATCCCTGATCTTTCGAAGCCACAACGAAGCACTAGAACTTGCCAAAAAGGCGAGAACAAAGCGAGACTTCCGACAAATTAAAGCCTCTCACTCACGTACATGGAGAGACGAGCGCTGCCTAGTGGACGATTACTAAACTACTGGTCTTGACATTAAGTTTTCTAGATTAGGTTTTCCAGGCTTCACGACTTCTGCCCTGATTTTCACTCGGCGGCTGGTCGGCGCTAGATTTGCCGGCTCGGGAGCAACTCGGCGTTTGCTCGGCGATCGAAACTCGGCTCTCGATCGCTAAGTGTGAACTACTCAACAACTCGATCCGACCGGCTCACCGAGCCGAATCGAGATTTCTAGCATGTCAGATATCTGAATCTGAGTTGCACGACTGGCAGTGAGTGCTGTGTTGAACAGCCAATGAGAACGCAGGATACGGTGTGAGGGGAAACGCAGGAGAGGAGTGTAAACAGGTGGGACAGGGGAATAATATAGTTTATATCAGAATACATCAGCACACACACACGTTTTACTGTATTTCTGACCTCTACAAAATACCCACGCTGCATTGCAAAAATATTTATTAACCTCCAACTCACTACAGAACAATCCATGCTGTTTACGTTGCCAAATCCACTCAGATTCATTTATTTTTCCTCTTTGATTTTACGCTGCACATCAGCGCACAAACACTTTGATCGCTCGCTACTTGTTGACGTGTATTTTTGGGCGTGGTGTCATTAAACCCCTCGTCACTTCTTGCGTTTGTTTTTGTGACAGAACGTAGTTTGGGAGAGCAGAGAAGCTCGCCTGCGGTTCCAGTTGATGAAATACACACCGACTTGAAAGACTCCCGATTACAAGAGATCCAGTCGTGTAGTGTGAACTTGGCATTAGGCTGCTCGTGAATTTGTAGAGTTTGGTTGGCGCCCTCTGCTGGTGGTGAAGCGGTGGTTTAGTGATTAAGACTCTGGCACTTCTGGACCCGTAACTGTTTAGCTTCAGTGTAACAGCCTGAGCATCTGTTGAAGCAGTCCAAAAGTATCTCATGATAATTTACAGAAGTTTTAGATCTTATAGTATATTCATTATTGAGTTGGATGCTTCAGCCACATAAAATGCTCACAGTCTGTTATACAAAATTATATAGACAAAAATGTACAAATGATGATTCACAGTAATGAAGATTTAAGCCAATATTTTGCATAGAGTTGAAAAGATTAGAGTTGTGTGATAAAGCCAGCTGATATTTTACTGTACATACTACACTCACTGTATATTCATTCACATGTACATTAGATCTAAACAAACAGAAGTATTTTTACATGATTACACTATTAAAACGTTACATTCTAATCTTAGTTAAATGTAATAAATATCACATTTACCTTGATGTAGATCTGATTGTGTTCTGTGTGTAACAGCTTCTCTTCTGTCCTTGTTTCTAGTGTTTATTTCTTGTAAAACACACCCATGTACACGCCCATTTATTCTTCACTCTCTCTCTCTCTCTGTGTGTGTGTGTGTGTGTGTGCAGGTAGATTTACATGCACCAGTTTAGTTTCATTTCCTCGGAAAAGGTTTCTCTTTAGGTGAAGCTTCCTTTCACAAAGCAGACAAAAAAAACAACAACAAGTAATTTGTTCTAGTATTATTTATTGTGCTTCATGACTTTTCAACTCAACAAATATTTAGAAAGGTCCCCGCCGGACTATCTCAGAACCTCTATAAGTTTGTCTGTATGTAAAGGGACGCATACGTGGAAAAAATCCTGCATATTTTGCATCTCTTGTCGTGACTCGACGCCAGAACAGGACTCGACAGGCTCTACAGGGCTAAAACTCTAGATAAAATAAATCTTTATACTGTGTTTCACCTGAATCTCATCTGCTCTTCAGTCTAAAACATGTCAAATGCAACAAACACTAAGCTATAAGCCACGATTCTGCACTTTGTACCATGGTGGATCACCTAAAATGAGGGTCGCCTCCAACCCTGCTACAGTTTAGGCACAATGTTGATCAACAAGTTAATTTTTGACCAGACGGTACCCACAGTGCACCACCGGAGTAAAGCTTTTTTTATACATGATTTACACCAATCAGCCATAACATTAAAACCACCTCCTTGTTTCTACACTCACTGTCCATGTTATCAGCTCCACTTACCATATAGAAGCACTTTGTAGTTCTACAATTACTGACTGTAGTCCATCTGTTTCTCTACATGCTGTTCTTCAATGGTCAGGACCCCCACAGAGCAGGTATTATTTAGGTGGTGGATGATTCTCAGCACTGCAGTGACACTGACATGGTGGTGGTGTGTTAGTGTGTGTTGTGCTGGTATGAGTGGATCAGACACAGCAGCGCTGCTGGAGTTTTTAAAAAAAACACCTCACTGTCACTGCTGGACTGAGAATCGTCCACCAACCAAAAACATCCAGCCGACAGCGCCCCGTGGGCAGCGTCCTGTGAGCACTGATGAAGGTCTACAAGATGAGCGACTCAAACAGCAGCAATAGATGAGCGATCGTCTCTGACTTAACATCTACAAGGTGGACCGACTAGGTAGGAGTGTCTAATAGAGTGGACAGTGAGTGGACACGGTGCTTAAAACCTCCAGCAGCATTGCTGTGTCTGATCCACTCATACCAGCACAACACACACTAACACACCACCACCATGTCAGTGTCACTGCAGTGCTGAGAATCATCCACCACCTAAATAATACCGCTGCTTCTCCGCACCATCCGCCATGTTGTTTTATTTTTCTGTGAGGAAAGTTGTGCTGTATTGAATGCTGGGATTATCTCGATCACTAAGGATGCTTCACATGCTCACTCGTTCTTGAGTCAAAATAACATTGGAATTTTAAGATACCTCACTAGTGAGCATGTTAAGGCATCTAGGGTTTCGAACAGCCTCGTTCTCGGGAGAGCGTAGGATGACGTAAAATGCGTCTACGTAGAGAGCGCACGAGGTTTTTCAGACACAACCTTTGAGAGGTGGAAAGTAACGAATGACATTTACTCGCGTTACTGTAATTGAGGAGTTTTTTATGTACTTGTACTTTTTAAAGTAGATTTTACAACCAGTAATTTAACTTTTACTTCAATATGTTTTGTGTTAAGAATTGTAATGCGCTACATTTTAAATAACATCCGTTACTGAGTAAAATAAACGCTACAAAAATGGCGTCTGGGAAACTGCTGCAGTGATTCTGCGATGGAAAATAAACTGGTGCTAAAATAAAGGAGCTGTAATCTAGGTATAGAGGAGGGAGGGAGGGGTGATTTTAAAAGTTGAACATGTTTGGAGTTTGATGTTTCGTTATTTGAGAACATAGTCTAATGTGAAAGAATGGTAAAGTTTCGTCTCTTACATCTTGAAGGTTTTCTTTGGGTCAGTTAGTGAAAGTCACAACAGCTGTAACCCTGACTTGTGTTGAGGATGAGATCTGCAGTATGATGTTGTTTGGTGTTTGTTAGTGATGAAAAGAAAGCTGCTCTATAGAATCCACAAGTAATGCCAACTTCAGTGGTTAATAGTGATGGGAATTATGGATCTTTTGGCTCTGTTTCTTTTAAAGAGCTGTTAAAAAAAAATGGTTCTTCGTTCTTTTTTCAGGCAGCGAGAGATGCTACTGGGTAACTATAAGACCCCCGATATCTTACGATAACGATCATGCACATTTTGCTACCTTGCCTTAAATGTAGGTCTAATTGAAACAACACTTACATGAGAAAAAGAGGTTGTTGTAAGTATATTTTAATAACAAAAACAGTTTTAAATAATTGCAATAAATCATCTGTTGTATAACTTGTAGCCAAACTGGGCTTACATTCCAAGCATAAAAACATTAGAAACACAAAAACAATTTAGTAAAATTTACAAAAATGTGCATTTAGAGCAAGTTTGCATTAAAAAAACAAGTTCTTTGACTTTTGAAGGTCCACTCAGTAATATGTGATAGAAAAAACTACAGACATGCTGTGGTTACACTGCATTTAGTTTCAGCAAAATCCTCTCGTGTGTGATGTGTCTGTGTTTGTTTCTGGGTGGATTACCGCCGATATATATAACGGCTCCCAGAGGCTCGACTCGGTTCTTTTCATTCATTTTAAAGAGCCGTTCAATAGAATCGGATTGTTCATGAACGACCCATCACTAGTGGTTACACAGTTTGAAAAAGTTTTATGGGATGGTCTGTACTGAAGTGACACATCCCTAAATGTTTTAAATGTTGTATCAACATGTTTTTTCTGTTATATTTCAATTAAAAACAACTATTGTGAGATTTATATCCACTTGTCACCCACTCCTGTTAAAAAAGTAACTCAGTAATGTTTACTCTGAGTACATTTTAAATGAGTTACTTTTTACTGGAGTAGATTTTTAGACTAGTAACTTTACTCGTACTTAAGTAAAAATTCATTAAAGTAATAGTACTTTTACTTGAGTACAATATTTTAGTACTCTTTCCACCTCTGCCTATTAATGAATTTCCGTTGAAACATTCTACTGATACAAGTTAGGTGAGGAGTTTGTGGCATTAATGAACCTCTCTTTCCTAAAAAAAATAGAAACCTTTAACCTCTCGCTGTGTTTGCTGATCTTTTTACATTATTAGATTTTATTGAAGCTCTTTGTAGGTACTGGTGTCCTTGTTGACCAGCCCTGCAGCCCTGCTGTGTGGTTCCTTCATTTGTCTTGTTTCCTTGGAACTCTGATGATAGTGGTACCCTCATCTGAAGCCTGACGCTGCGTATGGAAATTATGAAAATCAACTCGGGTGCTTGTGAGCAAAAAAAGAAGAAAGAAATGTAGTTGGAGAAAGTTCAGTACAGGAGACGATTCTTTATTTTGGGTTCATTATTTCCTACTCACTATTTTAGTGATTTATTGAGGTACGAGTGCCGAGAGCTCGACCGGTCACCAGCGGTTCATCAGTGATGAGGCAGAGACTCTTCATCCTCCTGCTGTTTACAGGTGAGAGAATTAATTTATAGGAATTCACATTTTAATTTCACGTCAGGTTAAATTCTGAGTGATTTATCACAGTCATATTGAAGAAAATTTATTATTAAAACAATATCTTTATGACAGAGACGTTTTACTGCAGGCAGGCATGTGCACAGACATTTTTGGGGGCAGGTGCTCAAGCCAAAAAAAGGGCACCCATCACCAAAATTATTAGTAAAATAATAATAATTAAAAAAAAAAACACAGTAGAATATTTAACTTACATATTTATTTTGTTAACACAATCAATACACATCTAATCAAATAACTCAAATTATCAAATTGCATAAATAAATGAAAAACTAGCAAAAACAAGGCCATATTGTGCACGCTTTTTAATAACCAAACAACTGATACTGATACATCTCCCTCATTTACTTTACTGGTAGATGGCCTAATCCAGGATAAAAGAGAGCTGCTACCCTGAGCTGCTTGTTCCTTTTCTTTCTGCTTTTGTAACTTTTCTTTTCTTGGCATTATGCTGCAAAATTTGTAAATGAGATAAATCAATGTTGTGCATAATAATCAAGAGTGACTTACTGAATCTCCATAAAGGGGAGAACACAGTATACATCATTTTACTGTTTTCTGACAGAGTTGAAGCATTACACTAATAATATACCATCACTAGTATCAATTTACCTCACCAGACTGTCATGTAGCTCAGTAGGAGGAGGAGGAGGGAGGAGGAGGGGGGAGGAGGAGGAGGGAGGAGGAGGGGGGAGGAGGAGGAGGAGGAGGGAGGAGGAGAGGGAGGGAGGAGGAGGAGGGAGGAGGAGGAGGAGGGAGGAGGAGGGGGAGGAGGGGGAGGGAGGAGGAGGGAGGAGGAGGAGGAGGGGGAGCAGGGGGAGGGAGGAGGAGGAGGAGGAGGAGGGAGGAGCAGGAGGAGGGGGGGGAGGGAGGAGGAGGAGGGAGGAGGAGAGGGAGGAGGAGGAGGAGGAGGGAGGAGGAGAGGGAGGAGGGGGAGGGAGGAGGAGGGAGGAGCAGGGGGAGGGAGGAGGAGGAGGAGGAGGAGGAGGGAGGAGGAGGAGGAGGAGGAGGAGGGGGGGGAGGAGGAGGAGGGGGGGGAGGAGGAGGAGCGAGGAGCAGGAGGAGGGAGGAGGAGGAGGGGGAGGGGGAGGGGGAGGAGGAGGAGGAGGGGGGAGGGGGAGGGGGAGGAGGGAGGGGCAGGGCGCGGATCAGATCGGGGCAGAATTCTCACAAGAACTCAAATAAATGCCCCTCAGATGTCAAAACACCTTTGGGGGGAATTGATCACAGAGAGGATCATTTTTATTTTTAAATATTGATGAATGTAGAAAAAAAAATTGGGCTCCAGCAGAAAGGGCACTTTTCTCATCCCCAGGGCAAAAGGGCAGGTGCTTGAGCACCACTAGGGGTCTATCTGTGCACGTGCCTGACTGCAGGTGTGTAAAGAATACTTGTGTATTTATAAACAGCAATAAAATGTTTTTCATCAAATGAGGCATAACTGTTATACATACACTGTATATGTATAGTTATACTGTAGTTATATATCAGCGTCTGTATACACAGAGCAGGTAGAACATTATGACCGCTGACAGGTGAAGTGAATAACACTGACTCTTCATCACGGCACCTGTTAGTGGGGGGGGGGGGGCAGCAGGTGAACATTTTATCCTCAAAGTTGATGTTGGAAGCAGGAAAAATGGCCGAGCGTGAGGATCTGAGCCAGTGGTAAACCGGCGACAGGGTCATGGGCGGCCAAGGCTCACGTGTGGTCCGATCAAACAGACGAGCTCCTGTAGCTCAAACTGCTGAAGAAGTTCATGCTGGTTCTGATAGACAGGGGTCAGAATACACAGAGCAGCGCAAAACGCGGACCAACACAATATTAAGACGGTGGTCGTAATGTTATGCCTGATCGGTGTATAGTTATAGTTACAGTTGTGTAGTTATTATTTACACGTCTTTTATTATTATTACTGTTATTATTATAATACATACCTAACTAATCCCATTCTTATTCATGTACTTATTATTATTATTGCTACAGTATTATGTATATAGATAGAATTCCATATATGCAAATAACTATAGTTATATATATATATATATATATATAATACTATATATTCATATTAATCATAGATAATTGTGTACTGATGTTCTCTGTGCTATTTACACTACTGGTAGATGTATGTATGCATCTCGTTGCCTTGTACCTGTACTGAGCAATGACAAAGTTAAATCTGTCTGTCTATCTGTCTGTCTATCTATCTATCTATCTATCTATCTGTCTATCTGTCTATCTATCTGTCTATCTATCTATCTGTCTATCTGTCTATCTATCTATCTATCTGTCTATCTATCTATCTATCTATCTATCTATCTATCTATCTATCTATCTATCTATCTATCTATCTATCTATCTATCTATCTATCTATCTGTCTGTCTATCTATCTATCTATCTGTCTATCTGTCTATCTATCTGTCTATCTGTCTATCTATCTATCTATCTATCTATCTGTCTATCTATCTATCTATCTATCTATCTATCTATCTATCTATCTATCTATCTATCTATCTATCTATCTATCTATCTATCTATCTGTCTATCTATCTATCTATCTATCTATCTATCTATCTGTCTATCTATCTATCTATCTATCTATCTATCTATCTATCTA
>NC_086001.1:252500-262500 GCF_030014385.1 Trichomycterus rosablanca | reverse complement strand
TAGTTAATAGATATAAATATTATCTACTGGCAATTGAAGAATAAATGTTACACACTTTTTTTAAGTAGGTTTTACCTACTTTCATTTAGTATTTCAGAGATGTTCAATTTGAGTAAAATCTACCCAAACAAACTGGGTGCAAATTGTTACCTCAATTTATTTGAGTAGATCATATAGGTGATTTTTTACAGTGTGTAACCGAATACAATGTTAGTAATTGAGGGTTAGGGGGCTTGCTCAGGGGTCCAACAGTGGCAGCGGTGGTGGGACTTGATCCAGTGACCTTCTGATCACTAATCCAGTACCTCAACTACTCAGCTACACACTGGGATGGGTTAAAAGTAATTCGTTAATGAGATATGACAATTAAAAACATTCGAAGTGTAGATGTATCAGTCGGTGAGTGTCTTTCTAAATGAACTGACACTATAGCAACCACTTAGCAACATCCTAGCCACCGATTAGTTCCATAGCAACCACCTAGCAACCACCAAGCCATTTATAATGAACACCTGGAAACTTGAATCTGGAATGCATCTACTATAGCAGCCACATAGAAAGACCCCAACAGCCACTTAAGATACCATAGCAACAAGCTAGCAACACTCTGGCAGTCAGCTGGGGTATCATGGCAACCACCTGGAAGATTATAACAAATGCCAAGCAATATGTAGAAAATGCTGTAGCTACGCAGTCATTTTGCTTAAAATTGCACTTTACCGTACTATCCTGGTACTCACAGTTTAGTGCAGTTGTTTTTGGTTTAACGGGTGTGTTGTGTTAATGTATGGCTAAACAGTTTGTATTTATTTACTTTTTAAACAAAAATCCAATATATTTAAGAATGGTTGAGTTTGCCCTGTGATGGAAGCGTCCGGCTCTCCCTCCTGATTCAGTCAGTTTATCATTTATAGTTACGGCACTGCAGTAATGCCCGCTTCACACGACACGATTGTTGCCCTGATTTTCGCTCGGCGACTGGTCGGCGCTAGATTTGGCGGCTCGGGAGCAACTCAGCGTTCACTCGGTGATCAAAACTCGCCTCTCAATCACTGTGTGGGAACTACTTGACACCTTGATCCAACCGGCTCTTCAAGCGCTCAGCAACCAAAGCAAGATTTCTAGCATGTCAGATATCTGGATCTGAGTTGGCCAACTGGCAATGAGTGCGGTGTCGAACAGCCAATGAGAACGCAGGATACGGTGTGAGGGGAAACGCAGGGGAGGAGTGTAAACAGAACATTATATCAGAATACATCAGCACACACACAAGTTTTACAGTATTTCTGACCTTATCGTTCTCTACAAAACACCCACGCTGCACTGCAAACAATATTTATTAACCTCCAACTCACTACAGAACAATCCATGCTGTTCGTGTTGCCAAATCCACTCAGATTCATTTATTTTTCCTCTTTGAATTTACGCTGCACATCAGCGCACAAACTTTGATCGCTCGCTACTTGTTGACGTGCATTTTTGGACGGGGTTTCATTAAACCTTTCGTCACTTCTCATGTTTGTTTTCGTGACTAAACGTAGTTCAGGAGAGCAGAGAAGCTCGTCTGAGATTCCAGTTGTTGATAGATGGTGTAGTGTGAAACCCCCCATCACCCATCAGAGAGATCACTAGGTTTTCGGACAGACCTCATGTTTGATGTGTGGTTACATATCGCAAAAACAAGCCAGTAAAGTATTACGTCTTAATAATGTAGAGTTTATTTCTTTCTTTATTAACTCATCAAACTCTAAAGACGCTCGGTTATACCAGCAATCGGTTAGACAGAACTCCCGACCGATTCTCTGGAACCAGAGGGGGGTGTGAAACCATGGACGAGTATTTACGTAAACGTTACACGAGGCTATGCTGTGTTGTAGCGTCCACTAATTCCATCATTCAATTATGAGTGTAATTTAATAATCGCTGTAAAATCTTCTGTTTAAAAATCAGTGAAATCTGTGATTTTTTAAAACCAGGACTTTAGTAGCGCTCTAGTGATTGGTTACTGGGTCTGGTTGTTACTGTAAGCCCTAATAGCTGCTTACACAGGGGGTGGAGGAGTCTGGTTGGAACCCCTACCCTACTTGTGCAGTATGATTAAAATTCTGATACACAATTGGTAACACAATCTTGAACACCAAGAGGTATTTATGACGTCTCGTTTAACTCCCTCAGACAGGAACTCCGGCACCGACAGGTACGTTTACTACTCCGGTCTCAAGACGTGGAGTCAAGCTCGAAGCTACTGCAGGCAGTACCACACCGACCTGGCCACCATCAGAGACGACACCGAAAACTCAGCTATACAGGCGAAGATCACTCTGGTCAATGTGGCGACCTGGATCGGCCTGTTCCGAGACTCCTGGAAGTGGATGGACCAGACCCCGTTCACCAACGTTAGCTGGCTCAGTGGAGAACCTAATAATGGTGCAAAAGATGAAATCTGTGTTGGTTTTATTGGTGGCAGCGTGGGTGATCTGTCCTGCTCAAGGCTTTTCCCCTCGCTCTGTTACAGAGGTAAGTTATAATTCTGTTTACTCTCTTATTTACAGTAAATAAACAGACAATTATTTTTGCAATGCCTTTACAAACCACGTGTCCAGAAAAGTTGGGACGTTTAGTAAAAGGAAGTAAAAAGAAGAATGTGTGATGTGTTTATTCTCTCAATCTTTATTTACCCAATACAAGTAGAAAGATATAAATACATAAATAAATTTTACCCATCAGGCTTTAAACATGCTTGTATTTCTGTGTGCAGTGATCACAGGTCAGCAGCAGTTCATCAGGATAAAGATTCAATCAGATCAAGATGTTAACGAACCTGCGGCAAAGGCTGAAATCTTGGAAAGGGTGAGTTTGTTTCTCCTCCAGGTTCCACCGATATAGTAACGTTCGGTTCCTCCTCAATCCAGCAGCACAAACAGTGATTATCATCATCATCAGCCCCTGGATTTGGCTCCTCTATCATGTTTATTGTAAAGAATTCCTTTCTAAGATCGCTCAGGTGTCGCAGCTGTAAAAACACGCACTGGAACCAGAGCTGGGATCTTGAGTATATCGTATCGAGGCTCGGCTCTGCCTGCCGGCTGGGCTGAGCGTACACATGAACGACGATTGGCCTGTTGTTCAGATAGAGGCAGGATTAAGCCGGATAGGGACTCTTTCATAAGTAATGCAATGACGACCTCTGCTGGATGCACAGAGACGAAAAGAGAGTGCTGTCAGGGTGTGTCTCTCCGTACACAACGCTGAGCTGCACTGCACTCGTCAAGTGTAGGTGATAAGATGCATATGGCTGCTGCCCACGTGTCGGAGGGGATGTGGGTTAGCTTCGTTCTCCTCAATCAGAGCAGTGATCGGCATTAGTGGAGAGGAAGCATGACGCAATCTGGCAATTGGATGCACTAAAAGGGAGAAAAAAAATATATATAAAGAATTCCTCTCTGTATCCTGGGTTAGTTACTAACAGGATGGATGTTTTGTTGTTCAGATCCAGCAGAAGCTGAGGGAGCGTGGGGTGGAGAACAGCATGGTCACATTCAGAGGAATTCCTCCATATGAGCCGGTGTTCCGCAAGATCCGGAAAATCGCTGATGTAAAAAAATGTGGAATCTAAAGCAGGGGTTAACTTCAGGAATTAAAATGAAGTAAAGTTTGGTTAGTACATGTAAACATGGGATGTAACTGCTGTTTCTGCTGCTTTCAAGCCATCCGGCAACATTTTGTCATCAGGTTATTACAGCTGGATTCTCTTTTTACTCTCTTTGTATTCTGGACGTGGTGGCTTCTATATAATGGAACCATGTGATACTCGCACTAGAACATTTCTACAGTAAACATTTATATTATGTGTGTAACCTTCACTATTATATATTTATTATAATAATAACAAAGTTATGATTATGTTTACATTTTAAATGTACATCTGTTCTAGAACTAAATGCCGTAACACAAACTAAAGCGGTTCAGTAACTGATTTCTTTACTGTAAATCTCAGAGCTGGGAAGGTTTAACTGAATTCATTTATTTTATTGATGTAAGAATATAATTGTGTTATGTTTATTTAATGTCGTGTTACAAAAATGTAAGAACAGTTTGTTGGTTATTTAAAATTCATACTTTTTCTGTGACCAATAAAGTTGAGATGAAAATTCTAAACAGTGGTACCTTGTAACTTGACGTTCCCTAAACTCAAAATCATGGAAAGTCGCCGGCCTTTGTTCCCTTAAACTCGACGTGTTCAGTTTCTTTGTAAAAAAATATATTTATTTAATTTCAAATGAACAACAACCAGCCGCAAGTGTGAATCTGAGCTGAATCTGCATCAGTGTGGAATAAGGTTCAGATCCAGGGTTACAGCTCCACATGTATCTGTGTTTATCTGGATTCTCCTCCCTGTTTCACTTTTAAACTTGTGTTACAGCTCCAGCTTCTGAGAAATGGTGAGAATCAGAATCAGCTTCTCCCAGAGTCTAAAACGCTTCTGGTTGAAAATAAAGCTTAACGTGGTTTAATGTAGTAAAAGAAGGAGACAGGAGCACTAAACTTCTCTTCATTATTACTGCTCATAAGTTCCTCCACTAATCACATTCCTCACTCACTGTTTTACTACAATCAGTCACGATGAGTTTTGTGCACCGCCGTCACACTTCATAGGAAATAACGGCACAGCGGCGCAGAAGCGGTTTTGTCTCTTCTCATGTGAATGCGCCAGTGCTGAAGGGAATACGGTATTCCAACATCAAGCATCTCCACCATTAAGAAGCATCAGGAAACAATAAAGAAGTAAAACTAAAGTGCAGCTTTTATTGTATTTTTATTGATGTGTAACTGTTAGTAATTGTATTTCAGTGTGTTTAACTCAACGTCTTTAAAACTCAACACCACTCCCAGAACCCAGAACCGACTGAGGTCCAGTTCCAAGGTACCGCTGTACTTTTTTACTTATTATAAAGATTTACTTATTCCTAAAGAAGGTAAAAGCAGCAAAACTGTAGTTAATTATTAAAGTTAATGACATTAATTATTATTATCATTTATAAAACGTTGCTCTAAATGAAATACTCCTACGTGACTGGTGGTGACGCCTGAGATTTTAACAGATTCTATCAAACCCGTTTTGTTTAGAATCTCACGATGATTAAGAGGTCATTTCAGCTTCTAAGATTAAAGTAATCATATGTGTTACACAACTGTCCATTACACTAGCCATCCAGAGCTGAGATCAGCTGACCGGGCATCTACACAGACGTAAGGGTCAAAACCCTGCATTGGATCGGTATCCTGTCCAGGGTGTTCATGGCTCACGCTAATGATTTCGGATGGAACCTGACCCACTGCGACCCTGACTAAGATAAAGTGGTTGATGTAAATGAACAACGAAATGATGTGTGATATGAAATGTTAAATCGCTGGATGTTATTATGAAACTTCATTCTTTTATATTTGATGTGAATAGTGGTGCTTTAGTGGAAGAAGTAGAACGAGGTTGAATCCTGCATGTAGTGTTTTATTAGGATTTATTGGCGTTTGCTGTCCGAAATGACAGAATTAACAACTCAGAAAAGTCTGCACACCATCTATAAAGCATCATCCATAAAATTAGAGCCTTTTCACTAGAAAGGTTCTTCTTAATCTACATCAGTGTGAAATATTTGACTGATTTATTACTAAACGATTGTCAGGAAAACCAGAGATCATTATATTATATAATTAAGGCATTAAAATCTAAACATATCAAACTCTCAGAGCAAACGGACGTATGTCCAGCTGTATTATTAACCAGACCTCTTAGATTTCAGGACAAATGACCAGTGGTGTATCATGATTGAGGTGAGGGCTGAAGTACGGTCGAACCCCCCCTCCGAAATCACAGTCTGTAAACGAGTGAATGTGAGTTTTGGCTCCTAAGTCGTAGAAGGACACCAGCTTCTCCTGAAAGTCCACGAAGACGCCGACTTTACTGGGTTTGTTCTGAAGACACAACAGGATGGGTGAGTCCTCCAGAGCTGCGTAATGCTCACCGTCGTAATGAACGATCACCCAGTAGCCTTGGCTGGGCTTTAGAGACAGGTCACCCTTCCTGTTGGCCTCCTCTAGTGCCACCCCGACGTCCCATCCTCGCTTGTTTCCGACCTCTACCTCCCAGTACGCCCTGCCTTCGGCCAGCCAGCAACTGCCCAAGATGCTCCCAAACACATCAAACCTATCGAAGCTGTCGTCTTGGTCCACACCCGTCTTCTTCATGGAGTCGTCTTTCAGGCTGCTCACCTCCCTCCTGTCCTCGGATATGTTGAGCTGAGGGTTGGCCGTGTCTGGATCCAGGGTCACGTTTACTAAAACATCACAGACAGGTAGGTCATTAAAATGCTTCTACTGTGTATCATAAAGGACGTGATCATAAAGGCTCACAGTGCTCACCTGCAAACTTCTTAATCCTCCAAGTTTCTATAAAAAAAATATAAACATGAATTAAAAACACAAAAGTTTTAAATCTAAAGTCAAGATGCATTTAAAAAGATTTCCTCACCAATACTGGACAGCTTTTCAAATTCCGTCTTTGTATCAGCCATCATGGTCACCAGTATGTTCCTCATGGTGCCGAAAGTCAGACTGGTGTCCAAGTCGACTTTATTCCAGTCTTTATCCTTGTTTAACTTTATGCTACTGGGATATGTCTAAGACAAAAAGGCACATTTTATTAACAGAATTTGGCAGAACAATTAAGACATTTTGATTGAGAACAGAAAAAAAAACAATATTAAGATAAAAGCGTTTGGTTACTGACCTGCAGGAAGACGATGGGATCTTCTGCAGAACTTATCTGCTGTAGAGCTGAGATGGCGGTTTTAAATTTGGTTATTTCATCCTGTAGATCCTTCACAAGATCCTTTGCATCGGTCTCCACCTCCATTCTTCTGTCCATTAGAGGGCGCAGTGCCTCCTCCTCTGCCCTCTTAACTATCTCTTTAATATCTCTAAACACCTCCTTTATCTTCTCCTCCTCCTGCTTAACCAGATCCTGTGAAGTGGGGGGTGTCAGTGCTGGTTCTTAAACTGATAGATTTGAACATACTGCTTCTAAACATCACCAAAAGTATGTAGACACTCTTCTAATTCATGGATCTGCTACATTTTTGTTAACATATGCTTATAATTTAGAATAAAGGCCGTCAATCACCACAGACAAGAATCATTGGTAGAATTGGTCATTGGGGCCAAACAGCCGAGCCGCTGGCTGTCCAGTAAACTCATCTGCTCCTGGTGGGTGCAAAGTGGGGGAGATAAGGGAACCAGTTCCTGGAGAAATGGAAGTGGAGGAGAAGGGGTTCTTAAGGAAGTCAAAGATGAAGAATCCAGGGTGGATGTTGAGGACATGGGTGAACTACAGGAAACCACTTCTGTGGTGGTGGAAGTCTTGCTTAAAGTTGTGGAAGTTGAGGTACTTGACTAATCCACGTCTAAAGTGGGGAGAGAAGGGGAACTTGAAGTCATGGTTGAGATGGTGGAAGTGGGGGGACTGCAGGAGGGAATTGGGGTGGTGGAGGAAATTATGGATCTCTGGCCTAAAGTGAAGAATTCAAGGGAACTTGGTTGTAACTGAGGTTGGGGAAGTTAAGGAACTTAGAGAAATCTGGCCTAAAGAGGAGAGTCCAGGGGAACTCTTGACTGAAGTTGGGGAAGTGGGGATACTTGACAAAGCCGTGCCTAAGGTAGGGGAAGCAGGAGAACCTGAAGTCATGACTGAGGGGGTGGAAGTAAGGGAATTGCAGGAAACCACTTCTGGAATGGGACAAGTAGAGGAAAGAATTGGTCATTGGGGCCAAACAGCCGAGCCACTGGGAGGTGCACCAGCACGAGCGCCAAGCCCGGATAAAAATAAGGAGGGTCACATCAGGAAGGGTTTAAAACCATGCCAAATTAAAAGAACCCCCCATGACCCCTAAATACAGAAATACAAACTGAATAAATATAGTTCAGATAGAGACTCACCACACAGGTCGCTGCTGACTGGTTAAAATGGATCACTTTCTCCTCTCGCTGGTGTATCTTCTCCTTCATGACGTCTATCTCATGGTTTATCTTGCTCTGTGATTAAACACATTTACACGTGATCACATTTTCTACACCGGTAACCCCACAGCTTTTAACTTTGCTTCCATTTAATCAGCCAACGATCAGTGGTTCAGCTTCACCTGAGGTCAAAATTCAACTGGAGTAGATTTACCATCACATCCAACGTCCTCCTGCTCGAGGATGGTAAATTCTCCACCCAACAAAAAGCAGCAAACAAATTCCCTCCTGCATTTATTATTATTCCTTCTTTGTACCATTTTTGTTTAAATATGCTATTACAGCCGTATGAGTGGATCAGACACGGCAGCGCTACTGGAGTTTTAAACACCTCACTGTCACTGCTGGACTGAGAATCGTCCACCAACCAAAAATATCCAGCCAACAGCGCCCCGTGGGCAGCGTCCTGTGACCACTGATGAAGGTCTAGAAGATGAGCGACTCAAACAGCAG
The DNA here is from genome assembly GCF_030014385.1 of Trichomycterus rosablanca. Classification (NCBI taxonomy): domain Eukaryota; kingdom Metazoa; phylum Chordata; class Actinopteri; order Siluriformes; family Trichomycteridae; genus Trichomycterus; species Trichomycterus rosablanca. The sequence continues at coordinate 253,974 of NC_086001.1, read as the reverse complement.
CAATAGATGAGCGATCGTCTCTGACTTTACATCTACAAGGTGGACCGACTAGGTAGGAGTGTCTAATAGAGTGGACAGTGAGTGGACACGGTGTTTAAAAACTCCAGCAGCGCTGCTGTGTCTGATCCACTCATACCAGCACAACACACACTAACACACCACCACCATGTCAGTGTCACTGCAGTGCTGAGAATCATCCACCACCTAAATAATACCTGCTCTGTGGGGGTGGTCCAAGGTTGAGTTAAATAGGGCGGTCAGCACCCGTCAGTTGGTGCCTGAATGAGTTGGTGTGAATGATGAGTGTAAACTGTACCTGTCTCTTCTCTCGCTCCTGATCCACGGACACGACCTTCATCCCCTCCTGCACACAGAGGCTGCAAACGAGCCTGTCTTCATTAACAGAGTACAGCTCCAGAGGTCTACCATGGGTTAGGCATGCACGCTGGTCCATCTCAGCGCATGGTGCCACCAGCATATGCCCCTTCACTCGTACTTGTCTCTGGTGTATTTTGAGATGATGGGTGCAGTAAGACAGTGAGCACATCAAGCAGGACTTGACTGCCTTGTACCTGCAATTGGTTTGGTCACAGAAGTCACAGGCTATCTCGCCTGGCTGTCCGGTCAACTCATCTGGTCCTGGTGGGTGCAAAGTGGGGGAGGTCAGGGAACCAGTTCCTGGAGGAATGGAAGTGGAGGAAACCCCTCCTGGGGTGGGGAAAGAAGAGATACTTAAGGAACTCTGGTCTGAAGTGGAGAGTCCGGGGGAACTTGAAGTCTTGTTTGGGGTTTGGGAAGTGGGGGTACTTGACAGAGCCATGCCTGAGATGGGGGATGCAGGGAAACTTGAAGTCCCGACTGGGGTGGTGGAAGTGGGAGAATTAGTGGAAACCCCTCCCAAGGTGGTGGAAGTTGAGGAAATTATGGAACTCTGGCCTAAAGCGGAGAGTCCAGGAGAACTTGAGGTCTTGTTTGAAGTTGGGGAAGTGGGGGTACTTAATAAAGTCTGGCCTACAGTGGAGAATCCAGGGGAACTTGGGGTTGTGGCTGAGGTTGGGGAAGTGGGGGCACTTGACAGAGCCATGCCTGAGGTGGGGGAGGCAGGAGAACTTGAAGTCGCGACTGAGGTGGTGGAAGTGGGAGTATTAGTGGAAACCCCTCCTGCGGTGGTGGAAGTTGAGGAAATTATGGAACTCTGGTCTAATTTGGAGAAATCAGGGAAACCTGAAGTCTTGTTTGATGTTGGAGAAGTGGGGGTACTTAAGAAAATCTGGCTTGAAGTGAAGAGTCCAGAGGAACTTGAAGTCATAACTGAGGTTGGGGAAGTGGGGGTACTTAATAAAGTCTGGCCTACAATGGAGAATCCAGGAGAACTTGGGGTTGTGGCTGAGGTTGGAGAAGTGGGAGCACTAAATGAAGTCTGGCCTACAGTGGAGAATCCAGGGAAACTTGGGGTTGAGGCTGAGGTTGGGGA
>NC_086001.1:190000-247500 GCF_030014385.1 Trichomycterus rosablanca | reverse complement strand
CACTGCACTTATACTACACACACACTGTACACACACTGCACACACACTACACACACTCACTGTAAACTCTGCACTCACACACACACACACACTGCACACAAGGTTCACACACTTTTACTTTATTTGTACAGTGAATTTTGTCTGAAGCCACAAACACAAAATCACTGTATCAAAAAGTTTCAGCAGCCTGACTAGGAAAGAACGACATGCAAATACACGTCTCACACACACACGTCTCACACACACACGTCTCACACACACACGTCTCACACACACACGTCTCACACACACACACGTCTCACACACGTCTCACACACACACACGTCTCACACACACACGTCTCACACACACACGTCTCACACACACACGTCTCACACACGTCTCACACACACACACGTCTCACACACACACGTCTCACACACACACGTCTCACACACACACGTCTCACACACGTCTCACACACACACACGTCTCACACACACACGTCTCACACACACACGTCTCACACACGTCTCACACACACAGTCACACACACACACACGTCTCACACACACACGTCTCACACACACACGTCTCACACACGTCTCACACACACAGTCACACACACACACACGTCTCACACACACACGTCTCACACACACACGTCTCACACACGTCTCACACACACACGTCTCACACACACACGTCTCACACACACACACAGTCACACACACACACGTCTCACACACACACACGTCTCACACACACACACACGTCTCACACACACATGTCTCACACACACACACACAGTCACACACACACATGTCTCACACACACACGTCTCACACACACACGTCTCACACACACACGTCTCACACACACACACAGTCACACACACACACGTCTCACACACACACACACACAGTCACACACACACATGTCTCACACACACACGTCTCACACACACACGTCTCACACACACACGTCTCACACACACACACACACGTCTCACACACACACGTCTCACACACACACGTCTCACACACACACACACAGTCACACACACACATGTCTCACACACACACGTCTCACACACACACACAGTCACACACACACATGTCTCACACACACACGTCTCACACACACACACACAGTCACACACACACATGTCTCACACACACACGTCTCACACACACACGTCTCACACACACGTCTCACACACACACACGCGTCTCACACACACACACACACACGTCTCACACACACACGTCTCACACACACACGTCTCACACACACACGTCTCACACACACGTCTCACACACACACGTCACACACACACACGTCACACACACACACGTCTCACACACACACGTCTCACACACACACACACGTCTCACACACACACACACAGTCACTCACACACACACAGTCACACACACACACGTCTCACACACACACGTCTCACACACACACGTCACACACACACACACACGTCTCACACACACACGTCTCACACACACACACACGTCTCACACACACACACAGTCACTCACACACACACAGTCACACACACACACACACACAGAGTCACACACACACACGTCTCACACACACACACACACACACGTCACACACAGTCACTCACACACACACACACACAGTCACACACACACACGTCTCACACACACACACGTCTCACACACACACACACGTCTCACACACACACACACAGTCACTCACACACACACAGTCACACACACACACGTCTCACACACACACACAGTCACACACACACACGTCTCACACACACACACGTCTCACACACACACACACGTCTCACACACACATGTCTCACACACACACGTCTCACACACACACACACAGTCACACACACACATGTCTCACACACACACGTCTCACACACACACGTCTCACACACACACGTCTCACACACACACACAGTCACACACACACACGTCTCACACACACACACACACAGTCACACACACACATGTCTCACACACACACGTCTCACACACACACGTCTCACACACACGTCTCACACACACACACACACGTCTCACACACACACGTCTCACACACACACGTCTCACACACACACACACAGTCACACACACACATGTCTCACACACACACGTCTCACACACACACACACAGTCACACACACACATGTCTCACACACACACGTCTCACACACACACACACAGTCACACACACACATGTCTCACACACACACGTCTCACACACACACGTCTCACACACACGTCTCACACACACACACGCGTCTCACACACACACACACACACACACGTCTCACACACACACGTCTCACACACACACGTCTCACACACACACGTCTCACACACACGTCTCACACACACACGTCACACACACACACGTCACACACACACACGTCTCACACACACACGTCTCACACACACACACACGTCTCACACACACACACACAGTCACTCACACACACACAGTCACACACACACACGTCTCACACACACACGTCTCACACACACACGTCACACACACACACACACGTCTCACACACACACGTCTCACACACACACACACGTCTCACACACACACACAGTCACTCACACACACACAGTCACACACACACACACACACAGAGTCACACACACACACGTCTCACACACACACACACACACACACGTCACACACAGTCACTCACACACACAGAGTCACACACACACACGTCTCACACACACACACACACACACACGTCACACACACACGTCTCACACACACACACACACGTCTCACACACACACACAGTCACTCACACACACACAGTCACACACACACACACAGAGTCACACACACACACGTCTCACACACACACACACACACACACGTCACACACAGTCACTCACACACACACAGTCACACACACACACACACACAGAGTCACACACACACACGTCTCACACACACACACACACACACACACACGTCACACACACACACCCATCATTATAAAATGTGTCACAGAACAAGTTTTATTATATTTTCCCCTGTTCTCCCAGTTTAGTCGTAGCCGGTTCCTCTTCCTCTGCTGGAGGACCTGATGGTGTATGAGGAGGGTGTGTTCTCCTGACACGCCCTCCCTCAGACGCGTGAGCGCTACACCGACCCCTTCCTCTCCCCCCGTACTTCGGTGGATCACACACGGAGAGTCTTGGCCGATCAGGTTGGAGCTTCACCAAACGTGCTGGAACTCTTTAGTTTTTGTTAGGATGTTTCTCATCTTCTCCTGACTGGCCTGATGGTGGCGCTGTCCTGTTTCTCCCACCTGTAGAGTGTAGATGCTAAATCCCTTTTCCTCCTGACTATGTGTCCCGTCTACAGAAACCTTCACTCAGATCTTCAGCTAATCTGCATACATGCAAAATCACACAAACCTGTGTACACATGTACACACATGTACACACACATACGCACATGCACACACACACGTACACACACATGTACACACACACATATGCACACACACATGCACATGCACACACACACACATGTACACACACATGTACACACACACATATGCACATGCACACACACACACACACGTACACACACATGTACACACACACACATATGCACACACGCACGCACATGCACACACACACACATATGCACACACACACACGCACACACACATATGCACACACACATGCACATGCACACACACACACATGTACACACACATGTACACACACACATACGCACATGCACACACACACACACACGTACACACACATGTACACACACACACATATGCACACACACACGCACGCACATGTACACACACACACATATGCACACACACACACGCACACACACACGCACATGCACACACACATGCACACACACACGCACATGCACACACACACACACACACATGTACACACACATGTACACACACACACACACATATGCACACACACACATGCACACACACACACACACATGTACACACACACACGCACAGGCACACACACACACATGTACACACACATGTACACACACACACACACATGCACACACACACGCACATGCACACATGCACACACACACATATGTACACACACATGTACACACACACACACATATGCACACACGCACATGCACACACACACACACACATGTACACACACACACACACGCACATGCACACACACACATGTACACACACATGTACACACACACACACACATATGCACACACATATGCACACACACACACACACACATATGCACACACACACACACATATGCACACACACACACACACGCTCGCACACTTACACACACACACTTATACACACACACACTTATACACACACAAACACACTTATACACACACACTTATACACACACACACTTATACACACACACACACACACACTTATACACACACACACTTATACACACACACACACACATATGCACACACACACACGCTCGCACACTTATACACACACACTTATACACACACACACTTATACACACACCCACACACTTACACACACACACTTATACACACACAAACACATACACACACTTACACACACACACAAACACACCCACACACTTACACACACACACACACACTTATACACACACAAACACATACACACACTTACACACACACACAAACACACCCACACACTTACACACACACACACACACTTATACACACACAAACACATACACACACTTACACACACACACTTACACACACAAACACATACACACACTTACACACACACACTTATACACACACACACTTATACACACACACTTATACACACACTTACACACACACACTTATACACACAAACACATACACACACTTATACACACACACTTATACACACAAACACATACACACACTTACACACACACACTTATACACACACACACTTATACACACACTTACACACACACACTTATACACACAAACACATACACACACTTATACACACACACTTATACACACAAACACATACACACACTTACACACACACACTTATACACACACTTACACACACACACTTATACACACAAACACATACACACACTTATACACACACACTTATACACACAAACACATACACACACTTACACACACACACTTATACACACACACTTACACACACACACCCACACACTTACACACACACACTTATACACACACAAACACATACACACACTTACACACACACTTATACACACACACACTTATACACACACACTTACACACACACACCCACACACTTACACACACACACTTATACACACACAAACACATACACACACTTACACACACACACTTATACACACACACACTTATACACACACACACTTATACACACAAACACATACACACACTTATACACACACACTTATACACACAAACACATACACACACTTATACACACACACTTATACACACACACTTATACACACAAACACATACACACACTTACACACACACTTATACACACACACACTTATACACACACACTTATACACACACTTACACACACACACTTATACACACAAACACATACACACACTTATACACACACACTTATACACACAAACACATACACACACTTATACACACACACTTATACACACACTTACACACACACACTTATACACACAAACACATACACACATTTACACACACACTTATACACACACACACACTTATACACACACACTTATACACACAAACACATACACACACTTATACACACACACTTATACACACACTTACACACACACACTTATACACACAAACACATACACACATTTACACACACACTTATACACACACTTACACACACACACTTATACACACAAACACATACACACATTTACACACACACTTATACACACACACACACACTTATACACACACACTTATACACACACTTACACACACACACTTATACACACAAACACATACACACACTTATACACACACACTTATACACACAAACACATACACACACTTATACACACACACTTATACACACACTTATACACACACACTTATACACACACACTTATACACACAAACACATACACACACTTACACACACACTTATACACACACACACTTATACACACACACTTATACACACACTTACACACACACACTTATACACACAAACACATACACACACTTATACACACACACTTATACACACAAACACATACACACACTTATACACACACACTTATACACACACTTACACACACACACTTATACACACAAACACATACACACATTTACACACACACTTATACACACACACACACACTTATACACACACAAACACATACACACATTTACACACACACACTTATACACACACACACACACACTTATACACACACAAACACATACACACATTTACACACACACACTTATACACACACACACACACACTTATACACACACAAACACATACACACATTTACACACACACACTTATACACACACAAACACATACACACATTTACACACACACACACTTATACACACACACACACTTATACACACACAAACACACCCACACACTTACACACAAACACATACACACATTTACACACACACACTTATACACACACACACACACTTATACACACACAAACACACCCACACACTTACACACAAACACACCCACACACTTACACACACACACTTATACACACACACACTTATACACACACACTTATACACACACTTACACACACACACTTATACACACACACTTATACACACACTTACACACACACACTTATACACACACACTTACACACACACAAACACACACACACACACTTATACACACACACTTATACACACAAGATCAATTTACTTTCTTCTTTATTTAATCTTTAATTATTTGTGAAGATTTAAATGAAAGTCTCTAAACAAACACAAACCAGCTTCATTTATTCGGTTTATTCTGTTTTCTGGGATTCTGGAACGTTACTGAACTGAAGGATCTAAATACAGCAGGTGTAATTCCATAGTGTTACCAGCAGAGGATGCAGAGAGTCATATTCTACATTACAGTACAATACTGACATCTGCTGGTAAATCTGTGCTATTGCAGCTGCTGAATACATGCAAAACCGATTTCGGCTAATTTAATAAATAAAATATTTTAACCACAAAAACATGTAGGTTATAATTATTATTATTATTATTATTATTATTATTATTGTTATTATTATTATTATTATTATTATTATTACTATTATTATTATCATTAATATTATTACTATTATTAATACTATTATTATTATTATTGTTGTTATTATTAAAATTATTATTATCATTATTATTAGTAGTAGTAGTAGTAGTATTATCATTATTTTTATTATTATTCTTGCTATTATTATCATTATTATTATTACTATTATTATTATTATTATTTTCATTATTATTATTATCATTATTATTATTTTCATTATTATTAATTGTTTATATATTTATGTCATTTAAAATAAAGTGAATAAAAGTGCATAATTGATTCATTTATTTATTTTAACCAACTGCCTGGTCAGTGTTGCAGTGTGTCAGTGGCACCCAGGAGCACTGATGGACTAGTAATCAGAAGGTCGCTGGTTAAAGCCCACTATTGCCAGGTTGTCACTGTTGGGCCCTTGAGCAAGGCCCTTAACAGAGTTAGGATTTTACATGGTCACAGCTGTAAATGCTGCACCTGTGTACTACAGAGCATCAAGTATTCTCATATAGAGGAGCAGCCAATCCACCTACTGCAGCTAATGTAGAACAAACCAGTGACAAAAACCTTCAACACATTTACAGCATCGTTACTCTTTATTTACCACCTCATCAATGATCAAAGATTTATGGATTTATTCTGTATGTTAAATTAACCAAAAAACAGCAACAACAATCCAAGCCAATCCACCTTCTGCATGTCCCTGGGATGTACAGCGTATACACTTTGTTGTTAGAAAACAAAAGTATTGATTTTATTTTATTTAGAAACACCTCAAACCTTCTAAAGATTATAAACACAACATTTTTATTCCTTAAAAGCTTCGGATGAATCGTAGACGCGGCGTTGGCGTCTCTGCTCAGGCGACCTTGGTTCCGGTGGAGTCCAGCAGGGGGCAGACTCTCAGAACGTCGGAGGCTTTATCGCAGCAGTAGAGGTAGAAGAAGGGGAAGAGCTTCTCTCTGAACGAGTCCATGAAGGTGTAGATGTGGCTTCTCTCCAGCACATCGTAGAAGGAAACCTGCCCCTCCTCCACGTCCACGTACAGCCCCACCCTCCTCAGCCTGGGCACCCCGGGCAGGACGAGGGGCGGCGACGACGACACCCGGTACTCCTGACCCTTCTTCATGGCCAGCGCCCAGTAGCCGTGAGCGGTGCTGACGGCGATCCGCCCCTTCCTGTTGACGGACTCTTGTGCCACGCCCAGGTACCAGTCGTCCTTCTCGCCCACCTGCACCTCCCAGTAATGGCGTCCGGAGGTGAAGCCTTCACGAGCCAGAGTGATGACGACCGTATCGAAGCGTTCGGGTGTGTCGGGCAGGTCCTGCCACGCCCCCAGGTGGCGCACCTGCCGCCTGTCCTCGGAGAGCTGGAGCCAGGGATTAGCCGTGTCAGGGTCAAGGGTCACGTCCACTTCAAAATAAACAAGAAAAGGGAGATTCATTATTTTATGGACAGAAATATAAATATAATGTACAAGATGTAAAATACATTTATAAACATTAAAAAGTATTCACACCCCAACGCTTTACAACAATGTCCAGGAGCTACAGGAGCAGGTGGCTCTAGACAACCAAGTCCAGGAACTAGAGGAGCAGGTGGTTCTGGACAACCAAGTCCAGGAACTAGAGGAGCAGGTGGTTCTGGACAACCAAGTCCAGGAACTAGAGGAGCAGGTGGCTCTAGACAACCAAGTCCAGGAAATAGAGGAGCAGGTGGTTCTGGACAACCAAGTCCAGGAACTAGAGGAGCAGGTGGCTCTAGACAACCAAGTCCAGGAACTAGAGGAGCAGGTGGTTCTGGACAACCAAGTCCAGGAAATAGAGGAGCAGGTGGTTCTGGACAACCAAGTCCAGGAACTAGAGGAGCAGGTGGCTCTAGACAACCAAGTCCAGGAAATAGAGGAGCAGGTGGTTCTAGACAACCAAGTCCAGGAACTAGAGGAGCAGGTGGTTCTGCACAACCAAGTCCAGGAACTAGAGGAGCAGGTGGTTCTGGACAACCAAGTCCAGGAAATAGAGGAGCAGGTGGCTCTAGACAACCAAGTCCAGGAAATAGAGGAGCAGGTGGTTCTAGACAACCAAGTCCAGGAACTAGAGGAGCAGGTGGTTCTAGACAACCAAGTCCAAGAACTAGAGGAGCAGGTGGTTCTGGACAACCAAGTCCAGGAACTAGAGGAGCAGGTGGCTCTAGACAACCAAGTCCAGGAACTAGAGGAGCAGGTGGTTCTGGACAACCAAGTCCAGGAACTAGAGGAGCAGGTGGTTCTAGACAACCAAGTCCAGGAACTAGAGGAGCAGGTGGTTCTAGACAACCAAGTCCAGGAACTAGAGGAGCAGGTGGCTCTAGACAACCAAGTCCAGGAAATAGAGGAGCAGGTGGTTCTAGACAACCAAGTCCAGGAACTAGAGGAGCAGGTGGTTCTGGACAACCAAGTCCAGGAACTAGAGGAGCAGGTGGCTCTAGACAACCAAGTCCAGGAACTAGAGGAGCAGGTGGTTCTGGACAACCAAGTCCAGGAACTAGAGGAGCAGGTGGTTCTGGACAACCAAGTCCAGGAACTAGAGGAGCAGGTGGTTCTGGACAACCAAGTCCAGGAGCTACAGGAGCAGGTGGTTCTAGACAACCAAGTCCAGGAACTAGAGGAGCAGGTGGTTCTGGACAACCAAGTCCAGGAACTAGAGGAGCAGGTGGCTCTAGACAACCAAGTCCAGGAACTAGAGGAGCAGGTGATTTTGGACAACCAAGTCCAAGGAACTACAGGAGCAGGTGGTTCTAGACAACCAAGTCCAGGAACTAGAGGAGCAGGTGGTTCTGGACAACCAAGTCCAGGAACTAGAGGAGCAGGTGGTTCTGGACAACCAAGTCCAGGAACTAGAAGAGCAGGTGGTTCTGGACAACCAAGTCCAGGAACTAGAGGAGCAGGTGGTTCTAGACAACCAAGTCCAGGAACTAGAGGAGCAGGTGGTTCTGGACAACCAAGTCCAGGAACTAGAGGAGCAGGTGGTTCTGCACAACCAAGTCCAGGAACTAGAGGAGCAGGTGGTTCTGGACAACCAAGCCCAGGAACTAGAGGAGCAGGTGGTTCTGGACAACCAAGTCCAGGAACTAGAGGAGCAGGTGGTTCTAGACAACCAAGTCCAGGAACTAGAGGAGCAGGTGGTTCTGGACAACCAAGTCCAGGAACTAGAGGAGCATGTGGTTCTGGACAACCAAGTCCAGGAACTAGAGGAGCAGGTGGTTCTGGACAACCAAGTCCAGGAACTAGAGGAGCAGGTGGTTCTGCACAACCAAGTCCAGGAAATAGAGGAGCAGGTGGTTCTAGACAACCAAGTCCAGGAACTAGAGGAGCAGGTGGTTCTGGACAACCAAGTCCAGGAACTAGAGGAGCAGGTGGTTCTGGACAACCAAGTCCAGGAACTAGAGGAGCAGGTGGTTCTAGACAACCAAGTCCAGGAACTAGAGGAGCAGGTGGTTCTGGACAACCAAGTCCAGGAACTAGAGGAGCAGGTGGTTCTGCACAACCAAGTCCAGGAACTAGAGGAGCAGGTGGTTCTGGACAACCAAGCCCAGGAACTAGAGGAGCAGGTGGTTCTGGACAACCAAGTCCAGGAACTAGAGGAGCAGGTGGTTCTAGACAACCAAGTCCAGGAACTAGAGGAGCAGGTGGTTCTAGACAACCAAGTCCAGGAACTAGAGGAGCAGGTGGTTCTAGACAACCAAGTCCAGGAACTAGAGGAGCAGGTGGTTCTGGACAACCAAGTCCAGGAACTAGAGGAGCAGGTGGTTCTGGACAACCAAGTCCAGGAACCAGAGGAGCAGGTGGTTCTGGACAACCAAGTCAAGGAACTAGAGGAGCATGTGGTTCTAGACAACCAAGTCCAGGAACTAGAGGAGCAGGTGGTTCTAGACAACCAAGTCAAGGAACTAGAGGAGCATGTGGTTCTAGACAACCAAGTCCAGGAACTAGAGGAGCAGGTGGTTCTGGACAACCAAGTCAAGGAACTAGAGGAGCATGTGGTTCTAGACAACCAAGTCCAGGAACTAGAGGAGCAGGTGGTTCTGGACAACCAAGTCCAGGAACCAGAGGAGCAGGTGGTTCTAGACAACCAAGTCCAGGAACTAGAGGAGCAGGTGGTTCTAGACAACCAAGTCCAGGAACCAGAGGAGCAGGTGGTTCTGGACAACCAAGTCAAGGAACTAGAGGAGCATGTGGTTCTAGACAACCAAGTCCAGGAACTAGAGGAGCAGGTGGTTCTGGACAACCAAGTCCAGGAACCAGAGGAGCAGGTGGTTCTAGACAACCAAGTCCAGGAACTAGAGGAGCAGGTGGTTCTAGACAACCAAGTCCAGGAACTAGAGGAGCAGGTGGTTCTAGACAACCAAGTCCAGGAACTAGAGGAGCAGGTGGTTCTGGACAACCAAGTCCAGGAACTAGAGGAGCAGGTGGTTCTGGACAACCAAGTCCAGGAACTAGAGGAGCAGGTGGTTCTGGACAACCAAGTCCAGGAACCAGAGGAGCAGGTGGTTCTGGACAACCAAGTCAAGGAACTAGAGGAGCATGTGGTTCTGGACAACCAAGTCCAGGAACTAGAGGAGCAGGTGGTTCTGGACAACCAAGTCCAGGAACCAGAGGAGCAGGTGGTTCTGGACAACCAAGTCCAGGAACTAGAGGAGCAGGTGGTTCTGGACAACCAAGTCAAGGAGCTACAGGAGCAGGTGGCTCTGGACAACCAGGTCCAGGAATCAGAGGAGCAGGTTGGAGACCAACACCTTGAAGAACATGCTGGTCCATGAGTAAAGATCAGCTTGGTGTCCAACTTTTCTGGATCTGTTCTGTATTTAATTTCTTTAATCTCAGACTAAAGATGAAAGCGTGTGGGGCGTAGATACTTTTTGATTCTTCAAGTTCCTGGAATGAAATCTGTAGAGGAACGTCTGGAGAACCCTTACCTGAGTACTTCAGGACCTTCTTCAGCTCTGCCAGAAATAAAATCATACAAATAATTTAGATATTTTAATATAAATAATAATAATAAAACAGAAGGTAAAAACGTTCCCACCAGAAGCGATGAGTTTCTCCATCTCCTCGGTGAGGGTCTCCTCCAGTCTGGATACGGCTCTCCTGATGGTTCCTACACTCTGATCTGCGTGAACTTTGGTTCCAGACCAGTCCTTGACGTGAGGATGAGTGATCAGAGATGGAAAGTTCTGCAGATCAACATTCAGTTATTATACGTCATAACTGGCACCAAGAGAAGGAGGAAGCACCTATAACCTGCATGGTGTTCCACAGCCGTGGGGGTGGGTAGCTCCTCACCTGAAGGAAGTAGATGTGGTCGTCGGTGTGAGCCAGATGTTCCAGCTCACTGTTCCTGCTCTGTAACACGGAGATCTCCTGCTCCAGGTCCTGGATGAGTTCCTGAGCCCAGCGTTCCGTCTCTCTCTGTTTCTCCTCGATGCTGAGGACCAGCTCGGCCTGGACCTTCTGCACCGTCCGGACCAGGCTGGAGAAGACCTGCACGCTCTCCTCGATCTCCCTCTCGGCACTTTGCTGTAGATACAGGAAGTGAGTGAGACGCTGGAGGAACGTTCATGCTAACGTACAGATTGGAACCTACTTTATTGAGTTCCACCGACTGTCTGACGTCCTCCACCTTGTTCAGTCGCTCCTGGATCATCTGCTGAACTTCAGCTTCAGTTTTCCTCAACAGAGCCTGAAGATCATGAAGATCCACAGTGTGTTACATCATCAGCGGTTCATTCACGTCTGCTCTTAATGTGATGCTACGCTAAATGTAATGCTCAGTGAAATGTGATGCTAGGCTAAATGTGATAGTAGGTTGGATGTGATGCTACATGAAATGTAATGCTAGGCTAAATGTGATGCTACATAAAATGTGATGCTAGGCTAAATGTGCTGCTACATGAAATGTGATGCTAGGCTAAATGAGATGCTACATGAAATGTGATGCTAGGCTAAATGAGATGCTATGTGAAATGTGATACTAGATTGGATGTGATGCTAGGCTAAATGAGATGCTATGTGAAATGTGATACTAGATTGGATGTGATGCTAGGCTAAATGAGATGCTATGTGAAATGTGATACTAGGTTGGATGTGATGCTAGACTAAATGAGATGCTGCATGAAATGTGATGCCATGCTAAATGTTCTGCTAGGCTAAATGTGATGCTACATACACTGCGATGCTGGGCTAAATGTGATGCCATGCTAAATGTTCTGCTAGGCTAAATGTGATGCTACATGAAATGTGATGCTAAGTGAAATGTGATGCTACATGAAATGTGATGCTAAGTGAAATGTAATGCAAAGTGAAATGTGATGCTAGGCTAAATGTGATGCGTAGTGAAATGTGATGCTAGGCTAAATGAGGTGCTATGTGAAATGTGATGCTAGGTTAGATGTGATGCTAGGCTAAATGTGATGCGTAGTGAAATGTGATGCTAGGCTAAATGAGGTGCTATGTGAAATGTGATGCTAGGTTAGATGTGATGCTCGGCTAAATGTGATGCGTAGTGAAATGTGATGCTAGGCTAAATGTGATGCTACAGTGTATCACAAAAGTGAGTACACCCCTCACATTTCTGCAAATATTTCATTATATCTTTTCATGGGACAACACTATAGACATGAAACTTGGATATAACTTAGAGTAGTCAGTGTACAGCTTGTATAGCAGTGTAGATTTACTGTCTTCTGAAAATAACTCAACACACAGCCATTAATGTCTAAATAGCTGCAACATAAGTGAGTACACCCCACAGTGAACATGTCCAAATTGTGCCCAAAGTGTCAATATTTTGTGTGACCACCATTATTATCCAGCACTGCCTTAACCCTCCTGGGCATGGAATTCACCAGAGCTGCACAGGTTGCTACTGGAATCCTCTTCCACTCCTCCATGATGACATCACGGAGCTGGTGGATGTTAGACACCTTGAACTCCTCCACCTTCCACTTGAGGATGCGCCACAGGTGCTCAATTGGGTTTAGTCCATCACCTTTACCTTCAGCTTCCTCAGCAAGGCAGTTGTCATCTTGGAGGTTGTGTTTGGGGTCGTTATCCTGTTGGAAAACTGCCATGAGGCCCAGTTTTCGAAGGGAGGGGATCATGCTCTGTTTCAGAATGTCACAGTACATGTTGGAATTCATGTTTCCCTCAATGAACTGCAGCTCCCCAGTGCCAGCAACACTCATGCAGCCCAAGACCATGATGCTACCACCACCATGCTTGACTGTAGGCAAGATACAGTTGTCTCGGTACTTCTCACCAGGGCGCCGCCACACATGCTGGACACCATCTGAGCCAAACAAGTGTATCTTGGTCTCGTCAGACCACAGGGCATTCCAGTAATCCATGTTCTTGGACTGCTTGTTTTCAGCAAACTGTTTGCTGGCTTTCTTGTGCGTCAGCTTCCTTCTGGGATGACGACCATGCAGACCGAGTTGATGCAGTGTGCGGCGTATGGTCTGAGCACTGACAGGCTGACCTCCCGCGTCTTCAACCTCTGCAGCAATGCTGGCAGCACTCATGTGTCTATTTTTTAAAGCCAACCTCTGGATATGACGGCGAACACGTGGACTCGACTTCTTTGGTCGATCCTGGCGAAGCCTGTTCCGAGTGGAACCTGTCCTGGAAAACCGCTGTATGACCTTGGCCACCATGCTGTAGCTCAGTTTCAGGGTGTTAGCAATCTTCTTATAGCCCAGGCCATCTTTGTGGAGAGCAACAATTCTATTTCTCAC
Source organism: Trichomycterus rosablanca (assembly GCF_030014385.1). Classification (NCBI taxonomy): domain Eukaryota; kingdom Metazoa; phylum Chordata; class Actinopteri; order Siluriformes; family Trichomycteridae; genus Trichomycterus; species Trichomycterus rosablanca. The sequence goes on along the minus strand of NC_086001.1, from coordinate 232,424 downwards.
ATCCTCAGAGAGTTCTTTGCCATGAGGTGCCATGTTGAATATCCAGTGGCCAGTATGAGAGAATTGTACCCAAAACACCAAATTTAACAGCCCTGCTCCCCATTTACACCTGGGACCTTGACACATGACACCAGGGAGGGACAACGACACATTTGGGCACAATTTGGACATGTTCACTGTGGGGTGTACTCACTTATGTTGCAGCTATTTAGACATTAATGGCTGTGTGTTGAGTTATTTTCAGAAGACAGTAAATCTACACTGCTATACAAGCTGTACACTGACTACTCTAAGTTTTATCCAAGTTTCATGTCTATAGTGTTGTCCCATGAAAAGATATAATGAAATATTTGCAGAAATGTGAGGGGTGTACTCACTTTTGTGATACACTGTATGTGAAATGTGATAATAGGTTGGATGTGATGCTAGGCTAAATGTGATGCTATGTGAAAGCTAACTGCATCCTGAACAGCACACCCATAATATTATATACTTTATTTCTATAACTACAGGAGGTGAAGGGCCTCGCTCAGGGGCCCGACTGTATGTTAAACCCTGAGCGAGTGTCTCCTCCGTCACCATCTCACCTTCTTCTCGGCCCACTCTCGCTCCACAGGTACGGTGTAGTGGGCGCGGTGGTCCATCTCGGTACAGAGCACACACACCATGACCTGGTCCTTCTTACAGAAGAGCTCCAGCAGACGCTCATGCTTGGTGCACATGCGCTCCTCCAGGTTCTGCACCGGCTCCATCAGCTTGTGTTTTGTGAACCTGGCCGTGTGGGTCTTCAGATGTTCCTCACAGTAGGAGGTCAGGCAGACCAGGCAGGACTTCACGGCTGGGTTCTGAGGTCCGGTACAGACGTCACACCTCACGCCCTCGTTCAGCGACGCCCCGCCGGCCGGGATCAGCTCCGGGACCTCTGTAGGTAGGTTCTCAGGAAGCTTCTGGGGTTGGTGCTGGTGCTGGTGGAGCTTCTGTGCACTCAGGGTGGGTTTGGCTCTCATCTCTTTGAACTGCTCGGCGATCTCGCGCAGCACCGTGTTGATGCTGATGTCGGGTTTCTTGAAGAAGGTTTTCTTGCACATGGGGCAGATGAAGAGCGCGCTGGTCTTCCAGTAGCTGCAGATACAGGACATGCAGAAGTTATGACCACACGGGATGGACACGGGGTTGGTGAAGACGTCCAGGCAGATGGAACAGTGGACTTGTTCTTCTGCCAGCATGTTGTTAGATGAAGCCATTCCTGCAGAAACCAGGAGAACAAACGAACGTTCAGTATAGAGAAGAATGTGTGAGGTGTTTTATCCTCTTTAATCTTTATTTACCTGATAAAAGTAAAAATAAAAGATTTATAATGTTTCACTGATCAACTTCAGTCTAGTTTAGAAATAATAATAAAAATAATAATATTTATAATAATAATAAAAAATATATATATATTTATAATAATAATAAAAAAAAAAATATTTATAATAATAATATGTATAATAATAATAATAATAATAATATGTATAATAATAATTATAATAAAAATAATAATATTTATAATAATAATATGTATAATAATAATATGTATAATAATAATTATAATATGTATAATAATAATATGTATAATAATAATAATAATAATATGTATAATAATAATTATAATATGTATAATAATAATTATAATATGTATAATAATAATATGTATAATAATAATAATAATAATATGTATAATAATAATTATAATAAAAATAATAATAATAATAATAATATGTATAATAATAATAATAATAATATGTATAATAATAATATGTATAATAATATGTATAATAATAATAATTATTATTATTATTATATAATAATAATATTCATAACAATAATAATAATAATATTTATAATAATAATAATAATATTTATAATAATAATATGTATAATAATAATACTATTTATAATAATAATAAATAATCATAGTAATAATAATAATAATAATATTAAACATAATAATAATAATTATATTAACAATAATTATATTACAAATAGTTGTAGCCTAGTCGTTAAGGTGCTGGACTAGTAATCAGAAGGTTGCTGGTTCAAAGCCAGAATAATAAATAACATAATAATAACAATAATAATACAAATAGTAAATATAATATTCATGATATTAATAATAATGTATGTTAATATAAATAATAATATTTAGGCTGATAAATACAAATTATTATAATTTCATTATTATTAATAATATAAATCATAATATTTTAATGATAATAAACATAAATAATAATAATTATAATAAATATAATAATACAATAATAATAACAATAATATTATTATCATTAATAATAATATTTATAATAATAAATATAAATACTTTAAAAAATAATTATATTATGCTCACAATAATAAAACTAATTCATATAAATATAACAATAACTACAACAATAATAATAATAATAATAATAAATCAGCTAGTCATAAATGAGATAACAAAAATTAGTGACTCCAGTGACTGAGCCCAGCTCTTGAATGGCCCTTCTACAGACACAGTTAGTAAACATCTGAGGAGGGGAAGGTCAGATGCTGTAACGGCGCCTCCTGCTGGCTGGGTGAGGTAACAGTAGGAGTGGTGGAGGAATACAGAGAGTGTAGTGTGTTCCTCCATACATGTTTAACCTCTCTGTGAGAATCCACCACCTCCTCTGGACATGTGTTGGAGGAAGCATGTGCTAGCCTGTGACTCGGTGTGTGTGAGGCGGTTGGTGTTTGGTTGGTGTTTGGTTGGTGGTTGGTTGGTGGTTGGTTGGTGGTTGGTTGGTGGTGTTCCTCTGGTGTATATTTGAGGAGGAAAAGGGAACGCTGGTGTATTTATAGATTTCCCAGATTAACTTTTTTCTAAATTTAGCCGCGCGTTCAGTCTCAACAGTTACGCGCTAATATTCTTGCTAATGAAGCCCAGATCAGGTTTTAGCTGCAGCGTAGCATGGCGTTCGGTTCGGTGCTGATGGTGCTGCGTCACTGTTAGAGCTTTAATTTAATCTGAAACAGCAGCTGAAATACTTCCACTGTCCTGTACTGGTTCTGTACTGGTTCTGTACTGGTCCCGTACTCACTCCCAGCACCAGTGTAGGTTATAATAATCGTATATCTGATTCAGTCCTGTGTTATTATTAATAATAATATAAATAATAAAGAATATCAGAGACTCACCAGGCAGCAGCGGCTCTATTCTCTCTCTAAACACTTTCTGTTCTGTAAATACCAGTGACATGAGGCACAGCTGACCCCCCGTCCTCCCAAAAATATCAGCTCCACCCCTTCCTGCCCCTCAGCCCAGTATAGAATTTACCCTAGTGCTGGGGGATTCCTCACACGCTGCTTGTTTATTTTTGTGCTTCATCAGTTCTTATTGAATTACTTAAATTAATTACTACTAATTATTTACTTTAATCGATAAAACTCAGCTGGTTCATTTCCGGGAAGGTTTATATGTTTACAGGTTTGTGTTGTTTATAACCTTGATGCAGCAGATCCCAAATAAATCCCAAAATCTGATATAGATCACCCACCCTATGATCCTGATGATGCACTAAAGCCAACAATAAAGGTTTGAACATTGATGAAAAGACAGACTATCCTATAAAACTCTGGACTGTCTCGCCCATGCCACTGTTGGGCCCCTGAGCAAGGCCCTTAACCCTCGATTGCTGGAATTGCATCAGTCATGATTGTAAGTCGCTTTGGATAAAAGCGTCTCTGCTAAATAATAAAGATAAACAACAAGAGGAAAGTGATTTGAATATTTTATTAAAATGAATAAAGTTTTGTACATGATGATATTCCAAAAAATCTGTCAAAAATATAGAAAATCTGTGTTCAACATTTATTTATTTAGAGCAAAGTTTGTTCACTGGCAGCGCTGTAGGACCGAGTAGATCAGAAGCTCTTCACTTCTCTTCATATCAAAATAATTCACAGCAGCTTTTCATTTCAGCTGAACAGGAACAACTCTTGATTCCACTGCTTCAAAGATACAGTGAGTAGAAATTTCCTTCAACTTAATTAGTAATGAAAAACTAAAATCTTTACTACTACAGATCCTTCATGTTCCCGGAAAGTCCATTATTAATATAATATTATTATTATTATTATTATTATTATTATTATAAAGCTGCACCAAGAGGTTAAATAAAGGATTTAACATTTCCATGATCCACCACAGAAGAAAGTGATATATGAATAATCAACCTGAAGACAGATGTGGTTTGTTATGGAACACACATCTGGAGAACATCGTTTCACTCCACTTTCCCTCCACCAAATGTAGCTGAAGGAACCGGGCCGGTTCTCATCCTCCCTTCATCCATTTTTGACGGGCGTAATGACCAGTGCTCCTGTGTTCATCCCCTCCTGACCACACGGGCTGAAGATGGGGAACACGCTCTCCCCGAATGTATCCATGAAGGTGTACAGGTGGGTCTGAGCCTTTATGTCATAAAAGGACACCTGCCCGCCCTCGTGATCCAGGTAGATGCCCACCTTCTGGGGCAGGCTGGAGATCTGGAGAGGGATCCTGGCAGACGCCAAAGCTTTCACCTCATTGTTCTTCAACCACAAGCACCAGAACCCTCCTTCAGGACTCAGCCTGATGTCTCCCTTACGCCGAGCCGACGCCCGAGCCACGCCCAAAGTCCAGGCCGACTTCCGGCCCACCTCCACCTCCCAGTAGTGCTGGCCGGAGGAGAGTCCCTCGCGGGCCAGCGTGAACAGAGCCGGGTTAAAGCGCTGAGGACCGTCTGACTGAGAGGACGAGGATTTACGGTTTTCCTCGAAATGAACCTGGCGGCCGTCGTCTGAAATGACCAGGTTCTTCTGGGCGGTCTTCGGGTCCAGAAACACCTCACCTAAAATATCAGGACAGAGAATGGAAAACAAGGATGAAGCGCTTGCTAAACAAGACACCCAGCTGGCTGATAGCACCGCTGACATTCTATCCTGGATCTCTACAGTGGTGGGAGGGAATAATACACTAAAATACTAAATATACTATATTACACTAAATATAATGAAGTATTAAAACAGAACTTACTCGCATAATTCTGCATCTTTCGGAGTTCTGTAAAAATAAATGATCAGAATTAATGAAAGCACTAATTTTAAATGTGAGAAACTAAACTGACAAGATTCTTTCAGCAGTTTACTAAAGTATAAATACATAATAAAACCGTGTATAATTTTAATATATAAAATAACAACAGATTAAACACAACAGTAATAATATTCTGTAGTTATAAAGAGGTAAATACTGGACAGTTGTAGCCTAGTGGTTGGGGTACTGGACTAGTAATCAAAAGGTCACTGGTTCAAGCCCCATCATTGCCATTGTTGGGCCCTTAAACAAGGCCCTTAAACAAGCTTAGACTGTATACTGTCACAGTACTGTAAGTCATTTTAAATAAAAGCATCTGCTAAATGTTGAAAATGTAAATAAATACTGATGTAAACAATACAGCTAAACTGTGAGTGTTTTTGAATTCTTATTTATTTTCTCTATAGAATAAACGCTGTATTCATAGTGTTTAGACTTGATGAATATTAGCGCTGTTAGCTTCAGCTTAAATAGACCACTGAAGTCGTGCGTCATTCTGTAGTCCTCGTTATGCCCATATTTGGAGATCAGCTTTCCTATGGGAAAAATGAACGGGGTTTTTCAAAACATCATCTCTAACGCATCCTGTGCTAAATAAACATGTTCAGAACCCTGTACGTTTTGTCCTGTGTACATTTTCCTCCTGTACATCACTGGATCCTCTGAATTACGAGGTTGTTAAAGGGTCGTAATACTGATAACGCTGCACGAAAGCTAACGCTACTGCGCATTAATTAGACGTCACTGAACTACACCGATCAAATCAACGGAACGAGCGGCTCGCTTTTGCTGAGTACAACCGACGGCGTAACACCCGACCGTCCTCGCTTTCTACTTTAATGTAGCTAACTACTAAAAATATCAACTAAAACTTGTGAATATCACCGCACTGTTACGCCGGTGAATCTCGCTGCTTCGTGTGGTTATTTAAGAGGCTTATAAAAGAAAAAAAAAAGAAAACATTAAGAGGCTTCCAGTTTAGTGACGTCAATTCAGTGCGCAGTAGCGTTAGCTTACATGCAGCGATATTCATATTTTGACTCATTAACGACTTCGTAATTCAGAGGATCCGGTGATAATAGACGGAAGAATCTCCATAAAACAAAACCTAACAGCTCTGGAACATTTTTATGACGACAGGTAACTAACCCTAACCCTGACCACTGAAGTCGTGTCGTCACATTGTAGGCCACGCCATGTTGTTATGCCCATATTTGGTAACCCGGGTCTAAGAGACATTTTGAATGGGAAATATGAACGGAGATTTCACAAATTGCTTCTCTCGCATCCTGTGGTCATAAAAAATGTTCCAGAGCTGTTAGGTTTTGTTTTATGGAGATTCTTCCGTCTATTATCACCGGATCCTCTGAATTATGAAGTCGTTAATGAGTCAAAATATGAATATCGCTGCATGTAAGCTAACGCTACTGCGCACTGAATTGACGTCACTAAACTGGAAGCCTCTTAATGTTTTCTTTTTTTTTTCTTTTATAAGCCTCTTAAATAAGCGCAGGAAGCAGCGCGATTCACCAGAGTAACAGTGCGGTGATATTCACACGTTTTGGTTGATATTTTTAGTAGCTAGCTACATTAAAGTAGAACGCGAGGACGGTCGGGTGTTACGCCGTCGGTTGTACTCAACAAAAGCGAGCCGCTCGTTCCGTCGATTTGATTGGTGTAGTTCAGTGACGTCTAATTAATGTGCAGTAGCGTTAGCTTTCGTGTAGCATTATTAGTATTACGACCCTTTAACAACTTCGTAATCCAGAGGATCCAGTGATGTACAGGACAAAAATGTACACAGGACAAAACGTACAGGGTTCTGAACATGTTTATTTAGCACAGGATGCGTTAGAGTCGATTTTTTGAAAACCCCATTCAAATTTCCTATAGGAAATCTGACTTAGAACCGGGTCTCCAGATATGGGCATAACGAGGACTACAGAATGACGCACGACTTCAGCGGTCTATGGCGTTCGAGTGTCTGTGTAAAGTACTACACTACCCATGATTCCATGCGCTGTAATTACGTGATCATAGGATACTTAAATACGCCGTGTCCGCCCACTTTGTTCCAGAAGCGTCAAGTTAGCGCGCTGACTAGCAACAGTTTGCTAACGAACGAAACTTAAAAAACACGATTTGTTTTGTATAAATAAGTTACATAAACCGATTTAAATACACTCAGTACTTATTAATATAACAAAAAAGGATTTTTGAGTAACGGTATCATTGTTAATAGCTAAATATAAATGGTTTAACACGGATGTGTTTACAATGGAAAGCTGATCATGGTGTAATGGTACTAAAACACTGACCCAGTAACACCAGATCTCTCTCAGTAAGCAATAGAGAGCACATATGAGATACTTATGAACCACTGTCAATGGTGTCTGCAGTTTATTTTGGTTAATCGTGATAAAAATTAAGCTTTTTTTGTTCAGTATTCAGTTCTGCACCATTTAATGCACAATTTCTGTTCATTTACTGTTTGAGGAATGCAGATGTGGCCAAAACCTTCAGCTTAAATCAAAGTAATGAAAAAATACATCTGTACTATTATAGATCCTTCAAGTTCCTGGAAAGTTCATTATTAATTATTTATTATTATTATTATTATTATTATTATTATTATTATTAATTATCATTATTATAAAGCTGCACCAAGAGGTTAAATAAAGGATTTAACATTTCCATGATCCACCACAGAAGAAAGTGATATATGAATAATCAACCTGAAGACAGATGTGGTTTGTTATGGAACACACATCTGGAGAACATCGTTTCACTCCACTTTCCCTCCACCAAATGTAGCTGAAGGAACCGGGCCGGTTCTCATCCTCCCTTCATCCATTTTTGACAGGTGCACAATTTATGTTCATTTACTGAATCTAAAACATTCATTTAAAAGGTTTCTGTGCAGTTGTGTTGAGAGATTTTTATTTACTTATTCATTTGTTTTATTATTATTCCATATTACAGAGGTACCTTGTAACTCGACATCCCCTAAACTCCAAATCCTTGAAACTCAACACCCTTCCCCGAGAAATTTGTACCCCTAAACTCAAACTCAACTTGTTTGAGTGGCGTGGGCCGCTTTGCGCAGTAAAACAAAGGTGTGAGCGATGTAAACAAAGTGGTAAGCGTTTGGGCACATTCACATGGGAAATCACGAGCCCAATGTGGAAAAGGTGCGCAGTGCTTCTCATGTAAATGCGCCGCTACTGAACTCGCTAAGGAATACAGTATTCCAAGATCTCCATGATTAGGAAGCTTAATGAAACAATAAAAAAGTAAAAATACAGTTTCAGTGTATAAGTGTCAAAAACAACCTCGTTATTTTACATGAGACTAAAATATCTGCAGCTCCACGGGACCATGGACGCATTAACAGGTTCTCCAAATATCCTTATGGAAAAAAAATACCTTGAAACTCAACGCCACTCCCAGAACCGACTGATGTCCAGTTTCAAGGTACCGCTGCATATTCCATTATATAGGATTTTGAAGTGTGTTTGTTTCAGAGGATTTGTGAGATCAAGTGTGAATACAGGTTAGAAGGCCTGGCTCACAATTAACGTTCCAGTTCATCCAAAATTTGTTCAGAGTGGTTGGGGTTGAGGTCAGGGCTCTGTGCAGGTCAGTGAGTGTGACCTCTCGTTATTTATGAATTTGATTGTACTTCTGAAAGCAGAGACACTAAGACGAAACCTGGCAGTTAAGGTACCGGACTAGTAATCAGAAGGTTGCAGGTTCAAGCCCCACCAAGGCCCTTGAGCGAGACCCTTAACCCTCAATTGCTCAGGCTGTGTACTGTAACAGTACTGTAAGTTAAATGCTGAAACATGTTAATGTAAGACGTGATTGTTCAGTGTTTATCTGTTTATACTGAGTGAGATGCAGTAAAATTTCAGAATATTTTATGATATTATTATAAAATGTATTTTGACGGCAGAGCTGCTTATTGTTTATTACTGTGTATAAAGTCACACTGCTAGTTAATGTTTACTCACATCCATCTCATGTTATGATCTGACGGTGATTCTTACCTTTCCTGTAGAGTCTCTGCACCTCCTCCTGGAAGCGATCGGCGAGAGAACATACCGATTTCCTGATGGTTCCCACGTACAGATCTGTATTGACCGATATGCCTGACCAGTCTGTAGGTTCAGGTGGGGGTGGTAGGGTGGGCACCAACTACAACACAAACATGAACAGCAGGTAAATAAATATATGTTAATTATTCATATTAAATATTAATTGTAGGTTAATATTTATCGATCCTTCATCATCATCATTCATTAATAACATTATTTCCTTTAATCAACGCATCACACAAACTTCATCCTCATTTCTACAAAAGGTGATCAGGAGCATTTAACCTTTTTATTTATATGGTAAAACCTTTTTAATGAAGCGTTAGAATCCATTATGGTGTAAGTCCTGTCTGCTGGACAGTCGAACAGACTGGTTTCAGCAGTTGAGTGGTTGGGGTTGAGGTCAGGGCTCTGTGCAGGTCAGTGCATGATCTCTCATTATTTATGAATTTGATTGTACTTCTGAAAGCAGAGACACTAAGACGAAGCCTAGCAGTTAAGGTACCGGACTAGTAATCAGAAGGTTGCAGGTTCAAGCCCCACCAATGCCAGATTGCTGCTGTTGGGCCCTTGAGCGTGGTGAAAAGTGCTGTTACAAATAAATAAATAAGGCAGTGGTAGCTCAGCAGTAAAGGTCCTGGTCTAGCAATTAGAAGGTTGCTGGTTAAAGCTCCACTACTTCCAGGTCGCCACTGTTGGGCCCCTGAGCGAGGCCCTTCACTTTCCATTGCTTGCATTGTACTGTATAGATGGCTGTTGCAAGTCGCTTTGAATAAACTACTTCATTTTTTTAAAGAGGCTAATAATAAAGTTTGGGTTAAATCACTGATCTGTTTTTTTATTTAAGTAAAATATTAACACTTTTTATTTAAGTAAAATATTAACACTTTTTATTTAAGTAAAATATTAACACTTTTTATTTAAGTAAAATATTAACACTTTTTATTTAAGTAAAATATTAACACTTTTTATTTAAGTAAAATATTAACACTTTTTTATTTAAGTAAAATATTAACACTTTTTTATTTAAGTAAAATATTAACACTTTTTTTTATTTAATTAAAATATTAACAGTTTTTTTTATTTAAGTAAAATATTAACACTGTTTTTTTATTTAAGTTAAATATCAGCTGTTTTTGTAACCTGGTTTGATGTTGGAATGTAACTCACGGCCTGTTCTCACCTGTAGGAAGTGAACTTTATCCTGGGTGTGAGCGAGAGCATCCAGGTCACTGCTGCGGTTCTTCAGGAGGTTCAGCTCGTGTTCCAGACGGCCGGTGAGTTCTCGAGCGTGTTCTTCGGCCTGTTTCTGTCTGAAGGTGATGTTCTCCACCAGCTGAGCCTGACTCTGTTCTAACATCTTCTGTAGCTCAGCGTAAATCATCCAGCTCTCCTCGATCTCACGCTGACCGCTCGCCTGGGTACGTGCACACACACACAAATACACACACACACAAATACACAAATAATGATATAAATACGGGACTGTAGGTAAGGTGCAAAGAAAAACAGCATGAATAAGAGATTTAATGTTTGGATTCAAGCTCATTTCACGCCTGCAACGCCTGTTCCGGAAATCTGGGGAAGACTGGGGTGTTTGTGTAACGTTCATAATGACCTGATTTACACTTGCTATTATAATGATCAGATATAAAATTTATATTAATATTAATAAAGGTCTTAGTTGTTTATGGTAGTAAATGCTTGAGGTTTAACAAACCGTGTGAGTGAAAAGTCCCTCAGTTAAAGTGAAATGTTCCTGACTGCACAGTCTGAGCATGGCCCAGAGTAAATATTTGTACTGGTTGTACTGGTTGGGCGGGTTGGATTATGAAAACAACCTGTTTGTTCTCACTGAAAGACACTGAAGATCTTTTATTAGCTTCATTCATAACCGGCGTCTGATCATCAGAGCTGCTTTTGTTAAACAGACTCAAATGTTCGGCTGCTCCCATTTGACACCCCTGTTCACCTCGGTCGCTTCAGTAGAACTTTAAAATGGAGTCGCGGGTTTGAATACGTGTAGAATTAAAAGCATCTCTCTATAGAATATACACACTGGTTCGAGGATGGAAGAGTGGGACTCACCTTGATGACTCTCATGGACTGTTTGATCTCCTCCAGTTTCTTGGTTCGTTCTTTGATCAGATGTTTCATTTCGGAGCGTCTCTGTCCCAGGTGACTCTGTAATAAACATAGTACAGCAAATTCACTCCAATATTCCAAAATGTACCAGTTTAAACAGTTTAAACCTCTTATCAACAACTAAACATTTACATTTTCAGCACTTAGCAGACTCCTTTATCCAAAGTGACTTACAGTACTGTGACAGTATACAGTCTAAGCCATTGAGGGTTAAGGGCCTTGCTCAGGGGCCCAACAGTGGCAACTTGGCAGTGGTGGGGCTTGAACCAGCGACCTTTCGATCACTAGTCCAGTACCTTAAACACTAGGCTACACCTGCCCTAAACACTTTCTATAATCTGATATAAATCCCTCATGTCACAGTTTTTGCACCTCGGGTTAACGGACAAGAACTGCTGGGTTCCGGTCGGCTATTGAGGTCAAGCTGCTGCATAATCCAATCACACCTCAGCGTCAGCTCACAGACAGATGACCTTTCATTCTCGCGAGAGCTTAAAAGACGTGTGATTGTCTTAAAACCCTACATAAACTGCATCTCCCACAATGCATGCCGATTTTGTGACCCACAAAGTGACCGCATCCCACCACTAGATGGCAGCGTTTCTTAACTGAGGCGGTTTTCCAACAAGTGATGCTGAGAAATATTTACACATAGTCCCAAAATGTAGAAGAAGAGAAAGCGGTGCGTCTCTGGTGTTATGAGGCGTGTCTGTGGTAAAGGAGAACAATATAAATGTAGATATACGTTATAAATATACAGAATAAATTTGGCATTTTGACACCAAACACAGAATTTATCCTCCAAGATAAACATCCAATTGTCCGAGAATGAAAAGGCGACTGTAATCACAGTAGGATACGTTACAGTCGGCCCTTTGAGGGCCACCATGATGCTGATGTGGCCCTCGGTGAGAATGAGTTTGACACCCCTGATCTAGATCCTGAAGCAGCAACACATCCCCATACTATCACACTACCACCACCGCGTTTCAGTGTTGCTTCAAGGTCTTACAGATATGTAATTAGACCTCCAAAAAGGATTTTTAAGGGTTCAGAGAAAAGTCTTTAATACATTTAAATTTTCGGCATTTATTAGATGTTAGTACTGTGACAGTATACAGTCTAAGCAATTGGGGGTTAAGGGCCTTGCTTAAGAGCCCAACAGTGGCAACCTGGCAGTGGTGGGGTTTGAACCAGCGACCTTTCGGATGTTTTTAAAGAGAGTAGAATTCATTCTTCCCTCAATAACAACAAATGATCCGGATCCTGAAGCAGCAACACATCCCCATCATACCATCACACTACCACCACCGTATTTCAATGTTGCTGCAAGGTCTTACAGATATATAATCACTCTGTCCAAATAGGATTTGATTTGTCTTTTTATCTCTAGATCTAGATCTGTTCTCTGTCTTTTGTTTTTCATCTGCAGCTTTTCTTACTGCTCTGGACAGAAGGAATCGTTCTAGATTCAGCCTCATGCGTGCGCTGTTGTTAAATAAATACTTAATAAATAATAAGCATGGAAGAGGAACGTACCACTCCCCTAAATCTACTGTTTAAGAGTTCAGAGTCCAGAGATTTTTCTAGATACAAGAAGAAAACTCTATAATACATTTCCAAAGCAACTTACAGTCTACAGTCAAAGAAACTGAGGGTTAAGGGCCTTACTCAAGGGCCCAACAGTGGCGAGGTCTGAACCAGCGACCTTTTAATTACTACTCCAGCACCTTAACCACTAGGCCGGACGGAGTATTAATCTAGTACGAGGTGTAAAATCTGAAGGACAGTATCTCACTCACCGCGATCTTCTTGTACTCCTTCTCTATGGAGATGATGTCGTGGTTTTTGTGGCTGCTGTCGGCGCACTCGCGGCACACACACGCGTGGTCGTTCCTGCAGTAGGCCTCCAGAAGGCGCTCATGCTTCCTGCAGAGCTTCTCCTCCAGGTGGTGCACGGGTTCCACCAGCTTGTGCTTGGCGGTGTTCTTGGTCTTCTTATGGTGGCGCAGGTGGGCGTGGCAGAACGACCCGGGGCAGTTCAGGCACGACTTCAGAGCCTTCATCTTCCTCCCGATGCAGGCGTCGCAGGGTACGTCCCCAGCTTTGGCGAAATCCCCGGTTTCGTTGTCTCTGCGGGCAGGGCTCATGGAGACCCCACCTTCGGCCCCTGCGTCCCCCGCGGGGGCCACGGACAGGCCCTGGAACTGCTCGGCGATCTCGGCCAGGACCCGGTTCACGCACAGCTCGGGTTTTTTGGAGAAGCTCTTCTTACACATGGGGCACAGGATCTTATTACTGTGGTCCCAGAAACCCTGCAGACACGCCTTACAGAAGCTGTGCCCACATGGGGTCGAGACGGGTTCCACAAACACATCCAGACAGATGGAGCAGGAGAACTGCTCCTCCGAGAGGGTTCGTCCCCGACACGACGGACCTGAAGGAGACAAAACCAACTTATCACTTAACATCTCACACCTTAAACTTCAATAAAGCAAAAGAACCCATGTGACCACCTTTGTACTGTGGGAGGAAACCGGAGCTCCCGGAGGAAACCCACACAGACATGTGGAGAACATACAAAACTCCACACAGAAGGGCCAGGACTGCAAATCCAGGACCTTCTGGCTGTGAGGTCAGACCCTGATGTTGGATGAGAAGGCCTGGCTCACAGTCTCTGCTCTAATTCATCCCAAAGGTGTTCTATCTATCTATCAGGTTGAGGTCAGGACTCTGTGCAGGCTGGTCGAGTTCTTCCACACCAAACTGGCTCATCCACGTCTTTATGGAGCTTTGTGCACTGGTGCGCAGTCATGTTGGAACAGGAAGGGACCATCCCCAAACTGTTCCCACTAAGTTGGGAGCATGAAATTGTCCAAAATCTCTTGGTGTGCTGAAGCATTAAGAGTTCCTTTCACTGGAACTAAGGGGTCGAGCCCAACTCCTGAAAAACACCCCCACACCATAATCCCCCCTCCACCACACTTTACACTCGGCACAATACAGTCAGACAGGTACCGTTCTCCTGGTGACCACCAGACCCAGACTCGTCCATCAGATCTCCAGACAGAGAAACGTGATTCGTCACTCCAGAGAACACGTCTGCACCGCTCTAGAGTCCAGTGGCGGTGTGCTTTACACCATGCTCTCGGTGATGTGAGGCTTGGATGCAGCTGCTCGGCCATGGAAACCCGTTCCATGAAGCTCTACACACTGTTCTTCAGCTCATCTGAAGGCCACATGAAGTTTGGAGGTCTGTAGTGATGGACTCTGCAGAAAGTTGATGACCTCTGCGCACTATGTTCCTCAGCATCCGCTGACCCGCCCTGTCATTTTACGTGGTAACACTTGGTGGATGAGTCGCTGTCGTTCCCAATCACTTCCACTTTGTTATAATTGCACTGACAGTCGACTGTGGAATATTTAGTAGTGAGGAAATTTCACCACTGGACTTGTTGCACAGGTGGCATCACGGTACCACGCTGGAATTCACTGAGCTCCTGAGAGCGACCCGTTCTTTCACTAATGTGTGTAGAAGCAGTCTGCATGCCCAGGTGCTCGGTTTTATACACCTGTGGCCATGGAGGTGATCGGAACTCCTGAATTTAATTATTTGGATGGGTGAGTGAATTATATTTTGGCAACGTAGTGTATGTGTATTTCTTATAAAACACAACCAGTGTGAACACAGACCCTCAATCATGAAGATATAGATCAGTATTTTATCTCAGAGTTGTTCTGATTGTTTCTTGTGTTAATTTAAATCTTCCAAGATAATTTCACTGCACATACAGGAATGTAAGGAACTGAATGTGATGAGACCACCTTTATATACAGACTAAATTCAGAATCAGCAGCACAAATCAAACAGAATCAGATCTGAATAAATGAACAGACTCAGATCAGATTTAATGATTGTTGTCTCACTGTGTTATAAAGGTGAAACTGTAAAATATGAGGAACTGATTTAGTTGAGCTGCAGTGTAACACAGCAGGGGATTTTCTGGTTGTAATGTTAGTGTAGTGCTACTAAAAACAAACAATCTTATACAGCTTAACAATAATCTACAATTAAAATGAATAAAGAATAAAATATTGATGTGATTAAGCACTACAGCGTGTTTATCTTAAAACATTCACACTTCCAACATCAGACCAAAAATAAAGCTGCTGTAGCTCATTTAAATCAGCATTAAATATTTCATTATTAAAAAATAAAGAAGTTTACAAGCTTCTGCACCAGGTCACGTTTATGCTTTGTGCTTTATGCATTTAGTTTTAACTAAATTGAATAAACGTGTGCACTTTTTATCAACGGAATTTAAAGTGCAGTAAATAATAAATGATGTGAAAAGTGCTCCATAACTCACATTAACGATCTTTTACATTTATTTATTACATTTCCATTTAAAATGTGCATTAAAATGTCGTATTTTAGTTCGTTTCCTGTAGAAGGTAAGTTCTACTGTACTAGTACTTTTACATATCAAAACGTGACATTTGTTTAATTAGAATTAAGAGAATTTACACAAATCACTGATTCTTGTTGGGACGAAAATGTCCCAACTTTTATTGAAATATAAATTTGAATTGTGCTGCAGTACAAATGTGTGTGAATTTGTAGCTCTGAACTTTAGAAGCAGCAAAAAGTTGAAATGAAATCAGTTATACTGAATAAAACATCACTAATGAGTTACAGAAGAGAAATAATCATTAGAACTTACTCTGCATGCTGATAGGGATGTTTATTCCTCTCACTTCTCTCTCAGTAAGTTGGTGATGAAGTGCTGAGATGTTGGTAGATGTAGATGTAGATGTGTTGGAGTGTAAACCGGTTTCTCTGGTTCCCCCTCAGCTCTGATAGGTTCAACACAAACTCGAACATAAACACTTTTGTAGAAAGAAACTGGTTCTCCGGGTGTGGTCACTCTTACAAGAGAGAGAGAGAGAGAGAGAGAGCGCTCCTGCACCATGTCCGAATCTTATTAACCCATTAATGGTCCACCACGTTGTGACATGACTGATTCCAGCAGGTTGATGGTTTGTTGTGGTCATACAGAGAAGCTCAGACACTCTGTGGTATTTAAATCAGGATTGATGTTTATTATGTTTCACCCACACCAACCAAAACTCCTGATACAGAGCGGCTTGGGTTCATAAATTTACTCTGTTTATGCTTTTGTTGATTTTTGAATCTATATTAATCAGGAGTGGAACTGGAGTTCTGCTGGAGTTCTGCTGGAGTTCTGGAAATCAGCAGCAGTTCCTGACAGACTCAAACCAGTTAGTCTGGTAGCAACCACACTGTAAGCCCGGATAAGTTCAATCTACTTAAAACATTTGAGGAAACCGGTTGCCTTAAAAAAGTGAAGTAATGTATAATGAAAACTTGAGTTAGCGTAACTTAAAACATGAAGTTATTACACCTGAAAGGCAAGTTGATTAAACTTTCTTTTTTTTGTTATACCAACTGCTTTTCCCAATAATTCTACTTAATATCTTGAGCTCAATGGAAAAAACTATTGATTTTTTCTTAGCTTTCATGTTAATTACATTTTAAATATGAATTAAAAATGTTTATAGAGAAACAGACACAATTATAAAATTATTTTTCTTTATTTCACTTCAGAAGTATTTACTTAAAATACAACATGTCAAGAAAACATCTTAACAACTGTACAAACAGTATATAAAGTTCTGATGAAACCCAAACAGCTCCTCACAGTAACCATGAACCTGTAAAACAACAAAAAGAAATAAGAAACAGAAGTATTAAAATCAAAATTAATAGCATTAATTTAAGGATTAAAATAAAGCAAGCCAGCACACTCTTTGCTTCGTATGAAGGCTAACATGCTAACATGCTAGCATGTAGCCTAAATACGGCAAATAAAGCAGCGCTGTTTGATTATTTATTTAGTGTCAACATTAAGATCATTTCTTTTAAACAAAATTGTTAAATAAAGTACAACACTTACCAAAATTAGACGGAAGATGAAAAAGCCCCATCAGACTGGTGTACATGCTACTCAAAAATAGCATCATGAGGAAGAAAATGTTTGTCCACTTAGTTTAACAAAGGTTCCACTTCACAAAAGACATTTCAGGAAGACAAGTTTACTTGTGCAAAAAGCCTTAAATGAAAAGTAAAAAGTAATTTGCAACAACAGGTTTCAAAAGTTAAAACAAATGGCTGCCTGATTCACCAACAGCGAGCTGAAAAAAGGCGACTTACATGTAAATGGTTTTTCTGTTTTATTACCTTAACTTCACTTTTTTAAGTTAATCTGATAGAAAAGTAATTTTTTTTGTTTAGTAAACTTAAATCTTTTAGCACATTTGAATGTGTACTCAAATTAGTACAATGTACTCCGCATTTTATAGTAGAGCAAAAAAACTTAAATAATTTATGTATGTTGTACTAAAAATGTTTGATTAAATATAAAGTCCGGGCTTACAGTGAACCATCACACACACACACACACACACACACACACACACACACACACACACACACACACACACAGTCTCTCAGATTACTCACTCACTGTCTTAACCGCTTATCCAATCAGGGTCGAGGGGGGGGGGGGGGGGTGCTGGAGCCTATCCCAGCTTTTCAATGGGCACAAGGCACACAGTAACACAAACACACACACACACACACATTCATCTATAGGGCAATTCAGTGTCTCCAATTAACCTGGCTGCATGTTTCGGACTGTGGGAGGAAACCGGAGCTCCCAGAGGAAACCCACATGCAAACTCAGCACAGAAAGGACCCAGACCGCCCCGCTTGGGGATCGAACCCAGGACCTTCTTGCTGTGAGGCGACAGTGCTACACACTGAGCCACCGTGCCGTGCCCTTCTCTCAGATCAGATTTATTGATTTATTCTTAATTCTGAGGTGAAGTGATCTTGATTTGAGGGTGTATGACATGCTTTGGTGAGTGGATGAACACATGAATGTGCAGGTGTACAGGTAGGTGTTCCTAATAAAGTGGCCGCGGGGTTTGCTTCTGATTGTTCTGTGTTATCCCAGATTCTACCGCTGGATGGCAGCGTTACACCAGTTACTGCTACTGAGTCGCGCTTGTGTAAGTGATTCAGTTTAATTTAACATTTATTTTAATTATTTACATGATTCATTTGATTATATTCATGTATTTATTTATGTATTTGTTAATTAATTAATTTATCATTTATTTAAGTTCATGTTGCTGTAACGACGGCGCGGAAGATCAAGCCTAACATCAGCTCCATGACATTTACTACAGAGGTAACTGAATCATTTCACTGAATCATTTCACTGAATCATTTTCCTTTTCTTCAATCCTACAGTATTTCGTTTAACATTGCTTCTGAATCATGATTAAATATTGTGATTCCTGAACTGATTCATGTTGATTCATTGCTTCCTATCGTGAATAATTAATGTTCTAGTCTGATTCCTAATCGGTTCATGATTCGTTTGTGATTCTTTTTCACATTAGATGCTGTCTGATCTTCCACTGGTCCTGAATCAGATTTGTATGTGTCTTCTGATTGCTGTTGATGATTCATATTCGGATTCGTGATTCTGAATCATTCTGTGTGTGCTTTGATGTGTTAGATGATCAGAACGAGTGAATCATGACTGAATCGGATCGTTTTGATGGTTGATCTCCAGCACTTGGTTCTCCTACATGGTTCATCATGATGCTGCTACTCATGTTCTGCTGGGTTATTATTAGTAACGGCGTTCACTCACCCTCCACCTACACACACACACACACACACACACACACACACACACACACTCCCGAGCTCCATGTAAAGCTTTAATGATGTTCATCACATCAGCAGCACATCAGCAGGAATTATTATCCTGAAATATAGAACCACAGTCTGGAAAGAGGGGTTGCACCGTAGGGTGCGCCTGGTCCTGACCTAATGATTTTCACCACATGCTGCTGGTACCATTATGAATCATTTGAATTGAACAGTTGAAGCAGAACCGAGTGGGATGAAAACATCCAGCAGTTATAAATCATTTTTCCTGCTCAGGGGTCCAGGTGTTGTTTTCTTTTAATATAAAATGTTTATAAATGATGGTGCAACATGAGCATCAGCTTAGTGAAGCTGAGCCTGAATCATGAAGGTGCTGATTCAGCCCGGTCTGTGTTTTTAGGGTGGAGCAGCCATGTGGTGGCAGCATCTCTACAGGGTTCCAGTCTGAGCTTTGACCAGGTCGCTCCAAAGCGATCATTCTGCTTCTTCTCAGACTGTTTCTGGATCCCTGTCCTGCTGCAGAGCTCAATTCCACCTCAGATTCAGCTCACGGACAGATGACCTTCTAGATTATTCTTAAGAACGTTCTAACAGAGTGGAATTCATCGTTCCCTCAATAACAGCATGTGGTCCAGGGCGGTCGTAGCCTAAAACTGCTGCCACAAAGTCGGCTCCATAAATACAGGCTTCTCCTGTGGCCTGAACACCTTTGGGATGAACTGGAACTTCCAGTTGTGAGCCAGGCCTTCTCATCACACATCAGGAAATTTTGATAAAAGCCCCACAGAAGAGTGGAGGCTGTTATAGTTGCGTATTGATGTCCATGGTTTTAGTATGCAATGTCTCAACAAGAACATTTAGTGTGTGTGTATATTTATAAGGACAGGAGTTGATGTTAAGGCTCAAGGGCCCAACAGTGGCAACCTGGCAGTGGTGGGGCTTGAACCAGCGACCTTTTGATTACAAGTTCAGTACCTTAACCACTAGGCTACAACTGCCACACCATATGAGACTAACTGTTAGGAACAGTTGTAGCCTAACAGTTAGTTTCATATGGTGTGGCAGGTGTAGCCTAGTGGTTGAGGTACTGGACTATTAAGCAGAAGGTCGCTGGTTCAAGCCCCACCACTGCCAGGTTGATGCTGTTTGGCCCCTGAGCAAGGCCCTCAACCCTCAATTGCTTGGACTGTATAATGTAAATGCAGAAAATGTAAAACCAGAGTCTCTTGAGTATGGAGGAGTCATGATATTAGAGACGTCTGATCTTCATCTCGTGCTTTTCTGGATCTTCTCAGACTTCCCGGATCAGTTGTCGTTCTGCTCTTGAGGAGTTTCCACCGGCCTGTATTACATGATTACTGCACTGCTAATGGAAACTTGCTCCTCTGTTCACCCTCGGCTTCCTGCTGATGGTCCTGCCGCCTCCTCCGGGTGACATTGTATCCCCCCTCCCCCCGAACCCTTATTATACAGTAATAATGCCTGTAGAGACCCCCCGCGTAGCCGGAGCGCGGTCAGTGATGCGTACCCTCCAGAGACCCTGTGTCCTAATGAAGTGGAGCCTCATTGGTTCCTCGCGGCTCCGTCGTCCCCGCGGGAGGAAGCGAACGCGGTCCCAGTTCCTCTGGGTCCCTCTCAGTTTAACACCTGATCCAGGAGCGGATCCCAGCGGATCCCGGATCAGACGGAACACGGCGGGCTGGTCCCGTACCCCCGAGTACGCCCGCGTTACGCACACGCTTCAGCAAAGCACACAGGAAGTGACGTCACGGCCGGGCTGAATTAGGTCAGTAACACTAATGGTGATGCTTTAATGTCTGATGATCAGGACTGTGAGGGTTCAGAGCTCAGACTTAATCCTCAACATTAATCCCAACATTTCATGTGGGATTATTTACATCAACATAAACTCTAAACTACTAATCTACAGCATGAATAAATAATCACACCCCTGTACCAACGTTCAGAGTCTTTATAATGATTCATAATAACACGCTATTGGTGTTCCAATTCATCCCAGAGCTGGTGAGTGGAGCTGAGCTCAGGGCTCTGTGCAGGACACTGGAGCTTCCCAATACTTTTGATTATATTTGTACATTCGAACTTTTATAAAGCGATTAATTACTATTATTATTATTATTATTATTAGATTATTTTGTTTATTATTATTATTAGATTATTTTATTTATTATTATTAGATTATTATTGTATTTATTATTATTATTAGATTATTATTGTATTTATTACTATTATTATTATTATTATTATTATTATATTTATTACTATTATTATTATATTATTATTATTATTATATTTATTACTATTATTATTATTATATTATTATTATTATATTTATTACTATTATTATTATATTATTATTATTATTATATTTATTACTATTATTATTATGATATTATTATTATTATTATTATATTTATTACTATTATTATTATGATATTATTATTATTATATTATTATTATTATTATTATTATATTTATTATTATTATATTATTATTATTATATTTATTACTATTATTATTATTATATTATTATTAATGATAGATGTCTCAGTGCTCCTCAGGTTTTATATCTTATGAAGTTTGTGTTTGAGTCCCCGACCCCCTCGTGCAGTGGTGCATGATGGGTATTGTTCCACCTCCTGCAGCAGTGTTAGCGTGTAGCGATGGAGATCCGGATGTGCTAATTGTTGATCCTGAAATAGGAAACCAGGTTATGTTCCATTATTAGAGGATTAATTAGTGAGAGGTCAGATTTTCCAGATCAGGTCAGTGTGATACATAAAACAGAGACGAGATCCTTTCCTAAAGTATGTGGACACCATATATACTGCATTAATCTGTACAGTTACTGTGGTAAATAACTACACTCTGTTATAGGGGCCCAAACTCGTTACCACTGAACATTCGGACGTGCTCGACAGTCTTTAAAATAACAGTTTCAGACCCACCTTTACTTTTTAATTAGCTTCTGTTTTATTACTCTATATTTCTGTGATGTTTTAGGCCTGTAGTTGTTCAGTGTTCTTGAGTTTTTTAAAAGCCGCTTAGGAATAAAATATTATTATTATTATTGTTATTATTGTTGTTGCTTTTAGATCATACGGTCAGTAGGTCAGTGGTTCAAGTCTCACCAACACCTGAGCGAAACCCTGAACCCACAGTTTGTCCTGAAAGCAGGTAGAGACTCACATTTACTTTCATTTAGTCAGTTTAAACCTGATTGCAGTAATAAAACGTCTTTATTTTACTACTAGTTAAAATGTTTTTTTTTTCCTTTGAGAGAATTATTATTATTAATAACTTTATTTTTTTGTATTATTGTTGTTATTAATATTATATTATTAGTATTATTATTAACACTTTATTTTATTATTATTAATATTATCAATATAATTTTTTTATACATTTTATTTTTATTTTTATTATTTTTGTTATTATTATAATTATAGTATTATTGTTGTTAGTATTATTATTATATTATTACTATTCTTATTTTTATATTTTATTATTATTTAACATCATTATTATTACTTTATATTATTATTATCATTATAATTTTTAACATTATTGATTTATTTATTATTATTGTTACTATTATTTTTATTTTTATTATTTATTAATATTTAACATTATACTTTTTTCAGTCTTATTAATTTTATTATTATTTTTATTATTTGTTATTATAATTAATTCATTTATTTGTTATTTTACATTTTATTTATGTTATTGGTATTATAATTTATTATTATTTACTATTATTATTATTAGATTTATTATTAATTATTATTATTATTATTATTATATATATACAGTATATATTTTTTTAATTATTATTATTATTATTAATATTAATATTATTACTTTACACAAGCTTTATTTATTGTAAACTCGTGGAAACGTCTGATCGCCTTTATGAGACATTCTGAGTGAAATAAAGACGATAGCCGTGAGATGAGGTGATTTGAGCAGTTTTAATGTTTGGATCAGTTTTGGACGCCTGAAGGTTCCTGTACAAACACCTGAAGCGTTTTAGATTTCTGCAGCAGATTTTACAAACACAGATTTACTAAAATCATTTATACAGAAACTCAGATCATCAGATCAGAACTCAGATCATCAGAACTCAGATCATCAGATCAGAACTCAGATCATTAGATCAGAACTCAGATCATCAGATCAGAACTCAGATCATCAGATCAGAACTCAGATCATCAGAACTCAGATCATTAGATCAGAACTCAGATCAGAACTCAGATCATCAGATCAGAACTCAGATCATTAGATCAGAACTCAGATCATCAGATCAGAACTCAGATCATCAGAACTCAGATCATTAGATCAGAACTCAGATCAGAACTCAGATCATCAGATCAGAACTCAGATCATCAGATCAGATTATCAGATCAGAACCAAACAGATGAAATAAATAAACTCAGGTTTAATCTGGACACTTTAATCATGAATCAGTGCTTTAGGGACTAAATCTCATTACAGCGTGATTATTATTATTAATAAATGATTATTATTGATTTCTCAGGCTGTCAGTCAGTGGTTGTACGTCAGGATTTGATGAGCGGGTCTTTTATTTGAACCCTGACGCTCCGTGCTGGGTTTCGATCAGTCAGTCGCTCTGTAGTGCACTATCAATAATTCAGGTTGGCATGGAAACAGCATAGCACAAGGTTACTGGAAATATCAGACAGAGTGTGTACGGGGTTCAGGAGCTACAGCGTCCATAACGTGTTCCTCCAACATCTGAGAACTACACCGTCTGAGATTAGAACAGGGTGGAATAGGTTCTAACCCCTCTAACTACCCTAACTCTCAATTATAACCTCTAACTTCTAACCTCTAACCCAAGCTGTAACCCTCAACCTAAACCTCTGAAAACTTTGTTCTAGATGTTCTAGAGTTCTAATTTTTCTAACCACCTTATCCTCCAATCTTACCCTGATTCCTAATCTCTTACACCAACCGTAACCCTCAACCTAGACCCCTGACTTATAACTCCAACCTTTACCTTCAGTCATGACCTCTAACTTCTAACCTCTAACACCAACCCTTACCCCAACCAAAACCTCTGACTCCAACCTTATCCCCCGACTCCTAACCTCTACCTTAACACCCAATTATAATGGATTGTTAATATATAATTGACCTCTAAGACCAACTGTAACCCTCAACGATAACCTCTGAGAACGTTGTTCTAGATGTTCCAGAGTTCAAATTTTTCTAACCACTTTATCCTCCAATCATTACCACTGACTTCTAGCCTCTAACTCCAATCTTACCCTGATTCCTAACTTTTTACACCAACTGTAACCCTCAACCTAGACCCCTGACTTAAAACTCCAACATTTGCCTTCATGACCCCTGACTCCAGCTGTAACCCCCAACAATAAGCTCTGACTTATAACCCTAACCAGTAACTCCAACCCTTACCTTCAACCATAGCCTCTAACTCCTAACACCAACCCTTACCCCAACCAAAACCTCTGACTCCAACCTTAACCTCTGACTCTGAACCCCTAATACCAATCGAAACCTCCAATCTTAATGCCTGACTCCTGATCATAATCTGTAACACCAACCCTCAACCTCAACCTCAACCTTAACCCCGAATCATAATCCCTGACTCAGAACCTCTAACACCAAACCTTACCCAGGCATTACCCTCCAACCTTAACCTCTAACAGCAACTCTTACCTCAACCTAAACCCCCAATCTTAACCCCAAACCTCAATCCCTGAGACAGAACCTCGAACCCCAATCCTTACCCCTTGCCTCAACCTAAACCTATAGTCTTAATGCATGGCTCCGGACCCTAATCAGTAACACCAACCTAAACCTCCAACCTAAATCCCTGACTCAGAACCTCTAACACCGACCCTAACCCTAACCTCTGACCTGGTGGAGTGGTGGTGCATCAGTATTACATGTGTTCATGTACCCTGATGTTGCAGCAGAGATCACAGACCGTGTGAGTGACCCTGAGAGTCATTACAGGATTAATACAGCTGTTGGAACATCTGTAATGTCAGTATGAGTATAAATCACACATCACACCGGGATTATTCTGTTCAATCTGATCCGGGATTAAACTGAGGATCAGAACCAGGTGCTGATGTGCTCATTAGATCAAACATGTGCTTTATACCCTCTGTGCTCGTCCTCACTAGTGTGCAGTAACGTGGGGATGGACCTTCAGGAGGTGGAGTCTGTGTTTGTGTGATGTTCTGAGGGTTCGAGGCAGCTGAGTGAAGTGGAATCTGGGTGTTGGTTTACTGTGGGACAGAAATCAGAGTTTCTAAACGTGATGAAGGGAACGTACATGGGTTCATAACATGAGTTATTTGGGGAGGAGATGTTGGAGTTTTGGTGGTTTTGAGGAGGAGATGTTGCAGTTTTGGTGGTTTTGGGAGGAGATGTTGGAGTTTTGGTGGTTTTGAGGAGGAGATGTTGGAGTTTTGGTGGTTTTGGGAGGAGATGTTGGAGTTTTGGGAGGAGATGTTGGAGTTTTGGTGGTTTTGGGGGGAGATGTTGGAGTTTTGGGAGGAGATATTGGAGTTTTGGGAGGAGATGTTGGAGTTTTGGTGGTTTTGGGAGGAGATGTTGGAGTTTTGGCAGGAGATGTTGGAGTTTTGGTGGTTTTGGGAGGAGATGTTGGAGTTTTGGGAGGAGATGTTGGAGTTTTGGTGGTTTTGGGAGGAGATGTTGGAGTTTTGGCAGGAGATGTTGGAGTTTTGGGAGGAGATGTTGTTTTGGGAGGAGATATTGGAGTTTTGGTGGTTTTGAGGAAGAGATGTTGGAGTTTTGGTGGTTTTGGGGGGAGATGTTGGAGTTTTGGGAGGAGATGGAGTTTTGGTGGTTTTGAGGAAGAGATGTTGGAGTTTTGGTGGTTTTGAGGAAGAGATGTTGGAATTTTGGTGGTTTTGAGGAGGAGATGTTGAAGTTTAGGTGGTTTTGGGGAGGAGATGTTGGAGTTTTGGTGGTTTTGAGAGGAGATGTTGGAGTTCTGTACAAGAACTGGAGTTTCTGGGTTGTTCAGGAGCATCTTCATCTCATAAGTATCATAAGTATTTGGACACTGGATTATTTTCTGACGTAGGTGTTTTTCTCAGAGCCTGCGGATGGTGTGTTGGCTCTGTAGATCCTGTAGATGGATCCTAAACATCCAGAGTGGGGTATGAAGAGATGGTGGGAACAGGATGTGTAGGTGTTGCACCATGGTGGGACTGGAGTTTTGGGTTACACCCAGTATGAGTGGAGGTGAATGAACTCTGGCTGGTCGGACCTGTTCAGGGCGTGTCTGCTTCAGTAACTGGTGTGTGGGTGATTTTGGGGTGATGATCATTTACATTTGGGGGGATTTTGGGAACTTCTTGATTGTGCTTGTTTATAGGAAGCGATTAGCTGAGAATTTTTCATGCTAGGTTATAAATTGCTCAGATCTCTTTGGGGGGTCGTTTCTCTGAGCACCAGCGTTCCTCGGCTCGGCGTGCAGGAGGAATCTTGGTGGGTTTGCTCGTCTCTATGTGGGATCTATAATATCGGGGGTCGTTGTGGGGGGGGGGGGGGGGGTCGGACGCGGATCTATTTCTTCTTCTTCTGGAAGCGTCTGAACTGATTCTGGATGGCGAGAGCGGCTTTCTCCGTCTCTGGAGCCTCCAGGTCGATGTCGATCTCCTCCTCCGGCTCGGGCTTCCCCGCCGCACCGGGGTCCTTCCCTAAAGTCATCAAACATGTATTATTATAGCAAGAAAAGCCAGTGGGAGCTCAGTGGGTACGTAGTGGACCAGTATTCAGAAGGTTGTCTTGTTTAGGGGTAAACAGGTGGGTAAACAGGGGGTAAACAGGATGATAGAGGGGTAGACAGGATGGTAAACAGGATGGTAGAGGGGTAACCAGGATGGTAGAGGGGTAAACAGGGGGTAAACAGAGGGGTAGGCGGGGTAAACAGGATGGTAAACAGAGGTGTAAATAGGGGGGTAAAAGGGGGGTAGACAGAGGGGCAAACAGAGGGGTAGACAGGATGGTGGAGGGATAGACAGGGTGGTAGAGGGGTAAACAGGGTGGTAGACAGGGGGGTAGAGGGGTAGACAGGGTGGTAGAGGGGTAAACAGGGTGGTAGACGGGGGTAGAGGGGTAGACAGGGTGGTAGACAGGATGGTAAACAGGGTGGTAGACAGGGGGTAGAGGGGTAAACAGGTTTGAGACGGACTCTCTGACCTTTGGTGTCTGTGGGGGGCGTGGGGTTCCTGTCCGGGATTCCTGAGGGCGTCTGCTGCTGCACAAACAGAAGAACCAGAACTGAGCATCACAAACATCAGCTCAGAGAACATCAGCACAGACGGAGAACATGCTAAAGCGCTGCTGAGATCCTTCAGTAACTGCAGTATTAAGGAGGCGCTGCTCAGTATCTCACTGAATTTGGTGAAGGAGGTGAGACTCGTGAGGGTGAGACGGCTCGTTTACGTTCCTCCTGCTGCCTTCAGGTGCACCTCCAATTCTCCACTGTAACAGTTCTCTACTCTACATCTCAGAACGAGGTGATTTACTCATAATATCATAAAATAACCTGAACTGAAGAATGGATGAGAATCATCTACAGAACATCAGTTAGAGCCACTACATCACAATCTGTACTGCTCACAAACGAAAACATGACAGACTCCGTGTCACTTAATACAACATCACTGATGATTTCTCATGTAAAGATTCTGATTTATTTAAACATCCAGGTTCCAGGTTGATGTTGGACGTCAGAGTTCCTGAGTGCTGAGTGTGTGTGTGTGTGTGTGTGTGAGTGTGTGTGAGTGTGTGTGTGTGTGTGTGTTACTACATTAGATCCTCAGTAGAGCCCTCGGGGGAGGTGTGTGTGTGGGGGGGGGGGGGGGGGGGTAACGTTAGTGCTCAGTGTAATATTACACAGTTCTGTACATGGAAACAGAGAAGAACTCACTGAATTATTAGTGTAATGGAACGCTGCCCTGCTGCAGGACCAAGGGGGTGGGGGGGTGCTGTGTGTGTGTGTGTGGGGGGGGGGGTAATGTGGAGGGGTAACGTGGGAGGTGATGTAGGGGGGGTAATGTGTGTGTGTGCGGGGGTGTGACGTGAACGATAATGCAGAGGGTAATCCACTGGGTTATCAGGGTGTTATGTGGGGGGTAATTTGGGAGTGATGTGTGTGTGTGGGGGGGGTGATGCAGACAGTAATGCGGGGGGTAGGTGGGGGGTAATTTGGGAGTGATGTGTGTGGGAAGGTATTTGAGGCGATGTAACAGTGTTCAGGTTCATTAATGCTGAAGCAGTGAACAGTCATGTAGAGGAAGCACGTGTTCACCAGCTGTACTCAGACAGACTGAACCCATCTAACACTTCTCCTCTAAACTCTCTCACAGGGTTCACCTGCAGAACTGCCGCTCACTGGATGTTTCCTACCAAGTCTTATTCTTTTTATCTCTAACTTCTTAAACTATGTAGCTTAGCTGTTAAAATACTGGACTAATCAGAAGGTTGCTGGTTCAAGCCCCACCACTGCTAGGTTGCCACTGTTGGGCCCTTGAGCGAGGCCCTTAACCCTCAATTGTTTAGACTGTATAGTGTCACAGTACTGTAAGTCTCTTTGGGTAAAAGCGTTGCTAAATGCTGAACATGGAAACTTCAGTCTCATTTTTCACTTTTATTTTCTCACCTTCAGCAGAAACAATAAAATTACAATAAAATAAAGATCAAATAAAATAGTTTCATTTTTTTATTTATTTGTTTAAGTTTATTTATTTTTTAAGTTTATGTAATTAGGTTTTTAAAGTTTATTTATTAAATTTATTTATTAAGTTTATTTATTTATTTATTTTTAGTTAGTTTATTTATTTATTTATTAAGTTTATTATTTATTTATTTTTTAAGTTTATTTATTTATTTATTTATGTTTTAAAGTTTTTTTATTAAATTTATTTATTTATTAAGTTTATTTATTTATTTTTAAGTTGATTTGTTTATTTATTTATTAAATGTATTATATATATAAATATTCTATCTCTCCGGGTCCGTGTTTTTATAATAAATTATTGATGTGCATTAAAGAGCTTCTGATGTTTAGAACCTCAGCACACCTCATCATCTTCACCATCATCAACACATCATCATTATCCTCACTTTCCTCATCCTCATCTTCATCATCATTATCTTAATCCTCATCATCTTCACCATCATCATCGCATCATCATCATCCTCAACATTCCCATCATCCTCATCCTCATCGTTCACTCTCAGTGTTTTTATCCTCACTGACTGTGTATCAGTTCTACTCTCTCTCTCCTCAGAAGAAGAATTGCTCTGTGTGAGTGTAGACGACGACGTGTAGAGAGAGAAAAACCAGATCTGAGTTTAATCATGAGGAGAGACCGAGCGGAAGCTGGGGGTGGGGGTGGGGGGCAGATGGAATGTAAGGGGGGTAAGCGGTGGGGGTGTGGGGCAGAATAAAAGAAAAGCAGAACGTTAAAGAAAAGGAAGAAAAAGAACCACGTGATGGTTCACACACTCTGAGCCTCAGGCCTGTTCTCTCTCTCCAGAGCTTCTCCATCCTCCATCAGGTTCCTTATCTTCTACCCTGAGACCTCCTCACCACAATCACATCTACACTCACGGTCACGGTCACGAGTGTCAGAGGTCTGGTGATCTGTGAGGTTCTGACTGAAGGTTCTCAGTACCACAGCATATCTGAGGAACCATCAACTCAACCATGAGAACCAGACTGAGAGAACCTGAGGGAGCTGCTGGAAGTGATCTCAGGAGATGCAGGAACCACTTTTATACAGATGTGGAGCCAAAGAGAACCTCCCTGGTTCTTTAAGAGCAGAACCATCCCATACTCAGACTGGTGAGAGTGGTTTTACTGGGATCATGGTGGGTACTGTGATAGTGTGGAGATGAGCAGACCTACCCAACAGTTTGGGGAATGCTGATGGATCCTTGATGGAATGTTTTGGTCATGACCTTCTACTGGTGGACGGTGCAGGTCATGGTGGAGCTCCGGTGGTCTGAGCTACATCAGTATCTGACCTCAGTACAGGCACAGATCCCCACAGACACACTCTAGATTCCTTCACATGAAGGACACCTGATCATGAGCATTGAAACAATGCCCCCTTAATTCCAGCACTAACAGTCTTCACTCCTCTGAGAGGATTTTTCTCAGGAGTTTGGAGTGTGACTGTGGGGGTTGTGGACACTTTCCTTAAACAGTATTTGTGAGGTCAGGTATTCATTTACCAACCAACACACACACTTGTACAGCACACACACACCTGTACACTACACATACACACACACACACACACTTGTACACTACACACACACTTACCAGAAACACACACCTGTAAACTACATACACACACCTGTATACCACACACATGCACATACAGTACATACAAACATACACACACCTGTACACCACAGACACACACACCTGTACACACGCACATATACACACCTGTACACACGCACACCTGTACACACACACACACACACACCCGTACACATGCACATATACACACCTGTACACACACACATACCACACTTACCAGAAACACACACCTGTATACCACACACATGCACACATACAGTACATACAAACATACACATACCTGTACACCACAGACACACACACCTGTACATACACACCTGTACACATGCACATATACACACCTGTACACACACATATACACATACCTGTACACACACACACACATATACACACACACCTGTACACATGCATGCACATATACACACCTGTACACACACACACACCTGTACACACGCACATATACACACCTATACACAAACACACCTGTACACATGCACATATACACACCTGTACATCACATATACACACACCTGTACACATGCACATATACACACACCTGTACACACACATATACACACCTGTACATCACATATACACACACCTGTACACTACACACACACCTGTACATCACATACACACACACTTGTACACTACACACACACTTACCAGAAACACACCTGTAAACTACACACACACACCTGTATACCACACACATGCACACATACATACATACAAACATACACACACCTGTACACCACAGACACACACACCTGTACACACACACATATACACACCTGTACACACGCACACCTGTACACACGCACACACACCTGTACACACACATATACACATACCTGTACACACACACACATATACACATGCATGCACATATACACACCTGCACATATACACACCTGTACACACACACCTGTACACACGCACATATACACACCTGTACACAAACACACCTGTACACATGCACATATACACACCTGTACATCACATATACACAAACCTGTACACACGCACATATACACACACCTGTACACTACACACACACCTGTACATCACATATACACACACCTGTACACACGCATATACACACCTGTACATCACATATACACACACACCTGTACACATGCACATATACACACCTGTACATCACATATACACACACCTGTACACACGCACATATACACACACCTGTACACACGCACATATACACACACCTGTACACTACACACACACCTGTACACACACATATACACACCTGAACATCACATATACACACACCTGTACACACGCATATACACACCTGTACATCACATATACACACACACCTGTACACTACACACATACCTGTACACTACACACACACCTGTACACTACATATACACACACCTGTACACACACACGCATATACACACCTGTACATTACACACACACCTGTACACCAGTTTTGGAGTAGTCAATCCACAATCTGCATGTTTTAGGACCCACTTCTTTCTGAGAACATGCAAATCTCAACAATAAATAATAATATTTAACTATATATTTTTAATCATTCAGCTGTGTTACTGTTGCTACTCTGTGTAGGATCGGATGTACTGCAAAGATCACACCGAGAGCACAGTGAGGAAGATGATCAAGACTAAAGAACCGCTGATGTGAAGCACCGGTCTGATCTTTAATGGAAAATAAGCTTCTGCTAACCATGACTGACTGAGTGAGTGAGTGAGTGAGTGATCGAATCTCATGACCCCCCCCCCCCCCCCCCCTTCCCCCGGAGCTGAACACAGACAGACTGGAGAAAAGTCCCGGTGCGGATCTCAACCGGACCGAGACGGTGGGTGCTGGAGTCACGTGATCAGCTTCTACCTGTTATTTAATACCTGCGCTCGGGTCGAGTCCCCGCTCCGGCCCGTCAATAATGAATAAGTGTTGAAGGAGGAGAGGAACAGTACATCAGCACCGCGGGGGGTGAGGAAAGCGAGGGGGGGCAAATAAATTTGACTTTTGGTACCTTTTGAATTGTGCTGCAGTGCAGGTGAGGGTGTAACAGTGATCCGTACACGGGAAGTGTGTGTGCGCCAGTTCCGAAAGCTTCAGTACAGCGCGTTTATAGTAAATCAGGGGGAAGCGGAGGATTACTGCATCTGTACTGCACCACTACTGTACTCTACTGTACTCTATTAAAGTCTACTCTACTCTATTTTACTCTACTGTACTCTATTTTACTCTGTTTTTTTCTATTGTAGTTGATGCGGATGAAGCCGAGCTCACCTCACTCATGCTGAAGCTGAAGCTGCACTTCTGCGGATCTTTAATTCCTCCGGTTCGTTTCTTTCTCTTCCTGCTTCTCCTCCTCGGCTGGACGTGCCGCAGTGGGTCTCGTAGATCAGACAGATGTGATCGGACAGATGTGATCGGATCAGACAGATGTGATCGGGAGCGCGCTGTGTATGGCAGGATGCTGATGCTGATGCGGCTTGTTGGAACGATGCGGTATGTGGATGGATGAAGCAGTGCGGCGGGTGTGCGCAGTGAAACACCCCTCCTCCTCCTCCTCTTACCCCCCCCCCCCCACACACACACTGTACCAACCCCCCTCCTAATCCCTCATTCTACCCCCCCCCACCACCACCACCACCCCGCCTCCTAATGCCCACATCACCCACTCACTCACACAGCAGCAGAACATCCACAGCACCGCGGCCACTTTATTAGGAACAGCGCAGTGATCCTGACCAGAACATCCCAGCACTCTTCACCGGATGGGTTCACTGACCACGTGGTGGACACGTTCTCCTGGCATCCGGCTCCACTGCACCTTCATTCTGCCGCATTCCAAACCTGCACCACTGGACTCAGATCTGATGACTGGGGAGGTTTTAGGACTCACAGTCCTGATGACAGAAGCAGTTTGAGGTGAAATGGTGCATCATGGTTACACCGCCATACAGCAGCGGTACTCAGATTCATCAGAACTTTGTCTGATTTGGTCTGAGGAGGTTTAATGTGAGCCAAGGAAATATTTCTCACATCACCATCATCACCATCTTACCTCCACCATCACACCACCACCATCATCATCATTACCATCAACATCTCACCTTCACTATCATCACCATCACCTCCCTCTTCATCACACCATAACTACCATTACCATTCACCTCACACCATCATCACCATCAACATCTCACCTCCACTATCACACACCATCTCGCCTTCATCACCACCACCATCACCTCCCTCTTCATCACACCACCACCATCACACCACCACTATCTCACCTCCACCACTACCCTCCTCTTCATCCCACCATTACCATTACATTATCACAACCATCA
This sequence comes from Trichomycterus rosablanca, assembly GCF_030014385.1. Lineage (NCBI taxonomy): Eukaryota > Metazoa > Chordata > Actinopteri > Siluriformes > Trichomycteridae > Trichomycterus > Trichomycterus rosablanca. The sequence continues at coordinate 198,541 of NC_086001.1, read as the reverse complement.
CCACCAACCTCACCTTCACCATGACCACTATAGATAGATCCTTTTCATTATCCTGCAGGAAATGACCATCTTCATCACCACCACCATCACCTCCCTCTTCATCTTACCTCCACCATCACACCACCACCATCATCATCATTACCATCAACATCTCACCTTCACTATCATCACCATCACCTCCCTCTTCATCACACCATAACTACCATTACCATCACCTCACACCATCAACATCTCACCTCCACTATCACACACCATCTCACCTTCATCATCATCACCACCACCATCACCTCCCTCTTCATCACACCACCACCATCACACCACCACTATCTCACCTCCACCACTACCCTCCTCTTCATCCCACCATTACCATTACATTATCACAACCATCACCACCAACCTCACCTTCACCATGACCACTATAGATAGATCCTTTTCATTATCCTGCAGGAAATGACCATCTTCATCACACCACCGCCATCACCTCATATCATCACGTCATCATACCATCACAACCACCACCTTCACCACAATAAATAATATCTTTTTTCCAGAAATATTAATAATAAGAAGCTAAATGAACGTGTCCAGTCTGTGTGAGCCCGTGTCCACTGAAGCCTCACATTCGTTCTTCTGGCTGACTGGATCTGGATCTGGATCTGAACCTGACGAGATCTTGACATGTTCTGAGATCTTTCCTGCTCACCGCAGTTGTTCTGTCAGCTTCAACCATCCTGGTCGTTCTGCTCTGATCGATCTCATTAATAAGGCATTACAGTCTCCCGAAATGCCGCTTAATGGATGTTTTTGTACTAATAGTGTGAACTGTTAGGGTGAAAATCTCACCACGCACAATGCAGCGCTCAGACACACTCGGGTCAGATGTTCTTTAGATCTGATGTTTGATATGAAGATGAACTAAAGATCTTGATCAGTGTGAGTGTGTGTGTGTGCGTGGTTGATTGGATGATTATATGAATGAACATCTGTACAGGTGTATGTTACAGCACATCTGCAGTGTGGAACCTTGTTTCGATTTGGGGAATTTGGCGGCCTCTCTGGCGAAAAGTGTAACTGCAGGTACATTTCGGAAACTCGTTTTACATCAAGAGAACAGAGATGGTTTGAATGCTTGACCTTCTACAGTAAAGGGTGATGTGCTGTGAGTCACTGACTAGTTTGATGAAGAAAGTAAATCATAGTCACAGTTTCTCCACCCAGTCAGTCATCAGAATGAGATTCTGCAGTGATGGGGCCAGTTGAGGTGTTGGGGGGGAGGCAAACTCACACAAAATGTTTAGTTTTATTTTTATTTTTCCATCCCAGCGGTTTATGGAGTGAATTGTTTTGTCTCTGCACCGGTTTGTGTTTTTAACAGCAGCATGTTAGATCAGTTTTAGACACAGAGCGCCATCTGCTGGAGAACTACAAGTAACGCAGGTACATTAATTACATACATGAGAAAGAACCGGGACCAGGACCAGTTCTGCTTACTTCTACACACCGGTGATGGACAGCTTTCCAGAATGAGGTAACACATATATTACTGATGAAGATCTAAAAGTTCCACCAAGGAGTCAAAGCTAAATCTGAACGATTAAATAGCCAAAAGTATGTGGTCACTATCAATAAGCTTAAAGTACAACTCAACTTCAAAGCCTGAACAGCCTCCAAATCCAAGGTTTTGGAGTGTGTCTGTAAGAATTTATGCCCATTTAGTCAAATAGCATTCTTATGATCAGGCACTTTGTAATTTATTTTCATTTCATTTTATATCATTTCACATTTATTCTGATGTGTAGGAATTATAGGGGTTTGGGGTTCTGTGCAGACCACTGAAGTTCCTTCCAAACCACTTCTTTATGGTCCTCAAAACATCTGTGCTGATTAATACAGAGTGTGTCCACATACTTTTGATGATGGCGTCCCCTCGTAGTCTGAGGATAGATCTCCAGCGCGATGCTTGGTTCTCCGTCAGTGTTTGGCTCTCTGGTGGCTGGTGAGGCCAGTTCTTGAGGCTTGCTCTTTCCTTCCTCCGTTGTAGTCTCATACTTTTAGCGCATCATGATGTGATCAAATGGAAATTATTGGTTTGATGTGTAATCAATTAACCAGTAAATGGGTCATTCTATAATTTGGGGTACATTTCACATCACCAAAAAAGTACAAAAACAATGTTCTCTCTCAATAAAACAATCAGTGGTTCAAGTTAATATATTCTTTAGTATAACATATCCACTATTTGCAAAGCTTAAACATTAATTTTTTTATTTTTTATTTTAAAGGGACAGTAGATGTAGACTACTAGGTAACTTAGTTGACAGGTAACATAGTTGACAGTTTCCCTATTTTGACCCATAACTTCAGTGGTAGACCTTGCCTGGCTGATCACGTCATTTCTTGAACAGAATAATGTCTAATTTGAACATATATTTGAATTAAAATTATAAAAAAAATTGTAACCATAACAAGGTATGTAACATAGTTGACGGTCAATTAATATACTCATTGACAATGTTCTATTATAGATAAAATATTTAAAAAAATAAGAGGACATTCACCACAGTTTGTTCAATATACCCTCCACAGAGAGAAATGATATCATGTAATGCTGGTCACATAGTTTTAGAACAAACCATTTTTGAGTTGCTGAGTGGAGTTCTGTTAGTAACATAGTTGACAGAACTTTTGCGGACATTAATAAATAAAGATATTTAAATTATTTAAAAGAGAAACTCAATTTAAAAAATATTATTTTTCTTTAGTATTTAAACTTTTAAAATAAATAAAAAAATAGATGTTGTTGCCCTTAATGATTTTATTCATTATTTTAAAACCAAGGCATCCTCAACTTAAAAAATGGACACAGCAAAAACTGTTCATTTAGGAACATCATGACAAATTTCAAGTTAAATGAAGCATAGGATGCACATCATGTTTTTGTGATATTACAACATGTTTTCCATTAATAGGTAAAATATGACATTTTTAAAGAACATAGTTAGAATAAATATAATTATTATCATTGGACATGGAATGTACCCCAAATTATAGAATGACCCAAATATTAATGATTAAGTCGTGTTAAAAACCATCTGTAATGTTTGGCTGTTCTGATGAGGTTTAGTGTCGTTATAAATAAATCAATAAAAAATAGAACAGAAGACAAACAGAACGTTTCTTGTTTATATTTTATTGTTTTTTATTTTCCACTATTGATGTTTAAGTGCACAGTTTGATTAGATACGACTACATTTGATCTGATTCCTTTAGTCTAAACTCATCATCATCATCATCATCATCATCATCACGACTATTACAGACTTCAACCTCATGTCCACTTCAGCTCTTCTTTAATTCATTCATCAGAAATTCATGAATTAATCTGACTAATGAATCTAATACTGATTGTTTTTATTTATTATTGATTGATTTAATTTGATGGACAGATTTGATCAGAAGAGCTGAAGTGGCTTCAGTGGTTGAATTTCTCATTACAAACATCACGTCTATTTTCTAGATCTGTACAACAAACTACACATTTTATTTTTTATCTTCTTTATAATACCAAAAAACAACAAAATAATAATAAAAAACTTTTCATTTTAATACAAACACATAATTAAAAATCTAATGGAGTTGTGATGAAGGCCACAGTGCTAACAAGGAAAATCAGGCTTCAGTAGTTTGTGTTTGAGTCAGAAATAAAAAATATATAAATATAAAATAAATCGTTCATAACATCATTATTACATTCAATAATAATAATAAAACAAACGTTACAGAACTGATGCACCAACATCAGAATCTAAATCAGTTTAATCATGTTTAGTGATTATAGGAATTATATTTCATTTCTGATATTATTTTATTTGTTGCTATTTCAGTTATTTATTATTTATTTATTTTAATTATGTAAAGTTTAGTTTAGTGAGACGAGCTATCAAACAAATAGAAACATTAAAGTTGTTTACGTTTAGCTTAGCATAGAGCTAACCACAAAACACTGATTTTACACACAGCTTCCTGAACACTGCACCAGTGCTAACATGCTAACTAGCTAGCGCTTACTGGCAAGCCAACAGTAGCTGCTTCACATCGAGTTTTATTTACTGTTTTATTTTACTGTGTTTTACTTTAGCATAATTGCTAATAAAGTCCAGTTAATAGGAAGCACATGTTCAGCAACAAACCACAATAAAATACAATGAAATAAAACCACACCGTTCTGTGTCTAAAGAAGCTAAACGAATTAGCATCAGGTCCCTAACATCACTGTTTTGTTTCGGTGCATCAGTACTGGATGTGTTCATGACAGTTTGGAACTCAGAACTTTAGGATCATCACAAGTAAAGTTTAAAAGTAAAAAACTAAAAGAATAAAGAACAAAGTAAACAAAAGATCAGGGAGAGTGAGGAGAACATGGTTCCTGTGGGTTCCTGTAGGTTCCTGTGATTTCCTGCGGGTTCCTGCGGGTTCCTGTAGGTTCCTGCGGGTTCCTGTGATTTCCTGCGGGTTCCTGTAGGTTCCTGCGGGTTCCTGCAGGTTCCTGTAGGTTCCTGTGGGTTCCTGCGGGTTCCTGCAGGTTCCTGCAGGTTCCTGTAGGTTCCTGTGGGTTCCTGCGGGTTCCTGTAGGTTCCTGTGGGTTCCTGCGGGTTCCTGTAGGTTCCTGTGGGTTCCTGCGGGTTGCTGTAGGTTCCCGTGGGTTCCTGCGGGTTCCTGTAGGTTCCTGTGGGTTCCTGCGGGTTCCTGTAGGTTCCTGTGGGTTCCTGCGGGTTCCTGTAGGTTCCTGCGGGTTCCTGCGGGTTGCTGTAGGTTCCTGCAGGTTCCTCTATGTTTCTGTAAGTTCCTGCAGGTTCCTGTAGATGAGATCGGAGGTTCTAGAGGAGGTGTGGAAGGCACAGTGGCTCAGAGCTGAACCTTTAATGACCAGCAGTTCAGGGGCTACTAAACTTGTCATAAGGCGCAACACAACCACACACACACACACACACACACACACACACACACACACACACACACACACACACACACACACACACCCACCCACCCACCCACACACACACACACACACACACACACACACACACACCCACACACACACACACACACCCACACACACACACACGGTACAGTCAGTAAAGCTGGCAGTGCCAATCAGCAGACAGATCGGATCTAATCCCACCGTCTGGTCTCATTCTCTCCTGGTTTGGGTCAGTCAGACTGACGCTGATGTGTTGTGTTTTGAACACGTCCACATAAATAAACTAATAAATCATTTCATTATTATTGATCGCTTCAGTGCTGAAATGAATCTGATTTATTCACTGATTGATCAGCTGATTTTATCAACTTTATTATCGATTGAATTTGTAGCTGCACAATAAATGATCATTTTATTTCTAATCACAGAATTGAAGAGCTTAGCCAAGGTTAGCTTATTAATTATTGGTAAATAATTATATTGATTTAATTTGATGTGTTGATATATATATTATTGGAAGTTTAACATTTATTAAATATTAAAGATGAATTTAATGTGAATAAACATCACTTTTAAAATCATTATGTAAGAGAATATTGATCAAATTCTCCAATTCTTTAAAAAATATAAAATTATATATATTTTAGCGATTAAAAATTATAATAAATCAATATTAATAAATCAGTAGATTTTAATATTGGGAATACATTTGCTATATTTTAACCTAATTGTGCAGCTTCGTTTCAGGTTGATTTGATTAAAATGTGCAGCGATACATCGGAACCTAAAGTGACAGAAACGATATTAAAAACAGAAATGTTTATTTTTATATTAAGATAAAAGCAGAACTAAACTTGTGCACAGTGTTTCAGACCGTCTAGGGTTATTATAATTATTTTATTATTATTATTATTTTTTTTTTGTGATTTTTCTTGAAGCTTTTTATGTTTTTATAAAAGCTACATGTTTCTACTGGGATGTGAAGAAAGTTTTTAGTATTTTTTCACGTTTTTTGCATTAAAAACATGACATTTAATAACAAAGATTTAATTCTACGTTTGTTTTTTCGGTTCTGACGCTTTGGAACTTTTTTCTCGTCTTATTTCACTAAAAAGAAAATAAAAGTATTTCATTATTGAACGATATTTTGATTCTCTTTTGTTCCAGATGCTGAAGTGAGATGTTCTGTGGAAGCTTCTGTTCGTCCGTCCACAGCACGACGTTCCACATCATCTAACATCAGGAATCAGTTCTTGTTCATCAGAAACTCAAACTGTAAAGAATGAAATCAAATCTTTAGATGTGAAGAAAATCGTTTCTTAGTTTTTTTTTTAAAGTTCAGTCATCACAGTGTGACCAGCAACAGTCCGGAGAAGAACGAGTGGAAGTGATCAGGATGGTTTCAGTGGAGGTTTGCTGGTGTAACGTCAACGTTCTTCTCCATCCAGAATCCTCCAGAAAAACGTTACAGTTCAATTTCTGCTTTTATTTTTCTACAAATTCACAGTAGATGAAAGACTGAAAGATGAATGCAGCTCAGGTAGCTCAGATCCATGGTGCTGGTTCCTCATAACGAACGTTTGAACACTAACATGATGCTGGTTTTCATCCTGGTTCCAAAATCCATTCACTGGAACAGCACCAGTACTGGTTCTGAAACCAGTCCTTATGACTTCTGATGCTGGTCCTTAGGTTCTCTCATCAGGAACCTTTCCACACTTTCCACCATCACAGTGCCGTTGGTAGTTCTAGACCAACTGTTAAACCCTTTTCCACAGACTCCATGTCCATACTAGCTGGTGTTTGAACTGGAATTGCTCCACCAACCCTTGTAATCCAGTGCAGTACTGGTTCCATCCTCTTTATCCAGAACCATTACGTTTCTACAGCAGAGGGCTGGTTCTGGTTCTGGAACCATGTCACCTCAGGGAATGTATTTAGATCTCTAGGTCTCTAATCTGGAACATCAACGTTCCACAGTGGTAGTGTCTCATAATTCTGTGGATTTCCACTCGTTTAACTTTAAATGTGTGTGAGAGGGGTGGAAGGGTGGTAGAAAGGGGTGTGGCCCCACTCACCTAAAGTGTGGAGGGGGGATCTGAAGGCACACACACAGTAATATTTCCATCCTCCAAACTTCAGCTCATGACCATGTTCAGGAGACCCTGGAAGTCCTTTTTGTATGGGGTCCCCTGTGCCCAGTCGAAACTCCCCTCAACCCCCTCGTGCTCCCCCATGAGTTCTGGATATGCACTTTAATACAGGCAGTTCTTTGCATATTACTTTAATTCCACCACCAAAATACTGCGTGGCATCAGAGACTCGAGGTGGCATCATTTCACCACCATAACAAAAACACGAACAATGCAGAAGGTTTAAAAACAAAGCGCCCACTTTACCTTACTGGTACAGAACCAGAACCAGATCAGTGGAGAAGGTTTTAGTTTCCAATCAGCTCCTCATCCTGGTCAGGAAAATCCTCGTCCATACCTGGTAAATTCCTCACTACGTCCATGTCTTCATCTACATCTTCTGGTTCCTCCTCCTCAGGGTCGTCCAGTTGCTCAGAGTCCTCCAGACTGGCACCATTTTCAGCCCCGTATTTGATCCAGTCCTCCATGATGCCGTCTCCTTCACGTAGGAACTTCCACAGTGCTGTGTTATTGGTCATCTCAGATGGGGTCAGTTTAGGCAGGCACTGATCCAAGGTCATGGAGCTTTTTCGGCGAGACTTGCTGGTGTGATTGACCTGAACGTGCATGGCCATCAGCTCAGTGGATGAAGTTCGAAAAGGGCAGAATACACACTGATTGAGGGTGGCGTCTCCTCCGGTTCCATCTGCTGGACTTTCAGGATTACTGAGCAGATCTCCAGCTGGTTCCACTGGACGACGTGAAAGATCCAGAGGTCCACTTTCCTGGGAAGAACTTGAGGTCAGGCTCTTCTGATATCCATTCGCTGGGACCATCCGGCTGGTGATGAGGGGTTTGCGGCGTGATACCTTGGGCATTTTTGCTCTAGGTGTTTCTGCCGCCCACCCATCCACTCCACCTGGATACAGCTCCTGCACCATCCCAGAATGAAACCCATACTGACTCTCCAAATCTCTTTCTCTGTGACGTGGTCTGGGTTTGTGAGGAACCTCACGAGGACCTGCGTTAGGTTTCCGCCCTCCAGACACCAAATGCTGGGCGTTTCTAGATGAAGCAAACAGTCCCTGGTGCGAGTAGGACGGTCGATGTTGTTTGGAAGTTCCTTCTCGAGGAGAACTAGATCTAGAGGCAGGAGACGAGGAACTCTTGGAGTTCATCATGGCGTTCCTCTCGCGATGATGTCGCTGTAGATGGTACTTCAGAGAGCCCGACTGTGTTCCAGCGTAGTCACAGTGTGGACATTTATAAGGTCTCTCACCTAAAACAAAGCAGATTATTTAGATTTATATTACTGATCACTACAGAACTTCAGCAGGAAATGAGGGTTTGGTCGGTAATTTAGCATGTTAGCTTTTCATTTGTGAATTCATTCTGAGTAACATGAAGGTCCAGATCAAGTTAACAACC
>NC_086001.1:175000-187500 GCF_030014385.1 Trichomycterus rosablanca | reverse complement strand
ATTATTATTGTTATTATTATGATACAGATAAACAGTTAATTAGATTAGATTAAAGATTAGACATGAATTCGATGTTATTAGAAACACGTGACTCCCCCGTCTGGTGTGATGTCTCAGTGTTGTGTGGATCTGACCTGCATTATGAAGGTACCTGAACTGTAGTGAAGTTCCTCACCTGTATGAACTCGTAGATGAACCTTCAGGTGATGTGAGGAGCGGAAGGATTTACCACAGTAAGGACAGTCCTTAACTCCTGTACCTCGTACTCGTTCTCTCACAGGTCCTGTTCCTCTCATGTTGTTCTCTCCTATAGTAAAAGTAGTAAAAGTTACCTCAGTAAAGTTCCTGTACACGTGAAGGTCAGAACCTGGTGAGCAGCCTGTCAAGAAGTCTTGTAGATCCTTACCAGAGAGCTGTTCCATGGCAGCACTGATTTCTCCTGACTGGACCGGTTTGGTAGGTGCTCTGCTCTCAGCTCCATGGGTTCCGGCAGGTTTAGGTCCAGCATCCTCCTCCATCCCTGCATTACTATGTACACTCGGGTACCTTTGCCATCTCGGACCGTGAACCCGTGAGTGAGCTACCAGTTGTTGAAGGTTCTGGAAGAGCTTTCCACACTCGGGGCACTCCCATGGGCCCGTGGATGCCCCCGGTTCCTCTTTAATGCCACTTAAATATGCTTGTAATTGCTCAGCTTGTAATGAAGGGAAGTGCTGCTGGGATCTCTGCTGCACTGCTGCCAGTCTACCAGTCACAAGGTCCCACATGGCAGCCTGATCTTTACCATCCACCCCCTCTTCTGATCTATCTCCACCATTACCCAACTCTGCCACCTGAGCCACTGCCTGAAGGCGTTCCACACAGCTGGTACCGCTGCTCTCATTCGCTAACCTGAGGTAGCTCCATCCAGAAGATTCTGACCTCTCTGCTCCACCACGAGTTCCTCTCTTTGCTCCTCCAGCTGCCACACTGTGTGCCAGGAGAATGTTGGAGTAGAAAGCCCCTAAGTTATGGTTCCCGGAAGAACCTTTGGAATGTCCAGGCCCATTAGGTGCTAGTTCTCCCAGGCCAGCCTTAAGGCCCAATTTGTTAAGGTGGACTTTCATGTGGTTCTTGAGGAACCAAGGCTCCTTAAAGCCACGTCCACAAACCTGGCACTTATGGTCGAGCGAGTCCTTGTGTTTGCGCATGTGGCCCTTGAGGAACCAGGACTGGGTGAAGCGCTGACCACAGGTCTCGCAGCGGAAGGCTGGAACAGCAGGTGCTGGTAGTGAAGGCGCTTGTGGTGGCACTGTGACCGGACGGGATGGGAAGACAGAACGTTGCACAGGTTTATCAGCAGGGTGGCTTTCCTGCAGGTGGGCGGCCAGATGCTCCTCCAGATTGGCGGAAAATGGACAGAGGGTGCACTTGTAAGGGTTGTGAAGGATCCGGACATGACGAGCGAGCTCAGAGGCGGTCCGGAATTTACCCTTGCAAGCATGGCAGCGGAAGGCAGGAGCTGGAACAGTAGAGGTTTGGTCTTCAACCAAGCTGGGGCCTGATGGAGAAGATCCAGAAACTTCTCCTGTTAGAGGTGGAGTCAAGGGTGTGGCTTCATTAATTAAGAACTGAGGGCTTGTTGGTTGAACGGGTTCCTTCGGAAGTTCTCGCAGAGTTGGATTTAACCTGGATGTTGGACTCTGGTTGAGGTTTTGGATAACCTTGTCCTTCATGTGCTTCTGCCCAGGATTACCTGGTGTGGTCCTGTAGGGGGCAGAATTTCGGCGATCTCGGTCTAGACTATGAGCTCTAGCATGAAGGGACAGGATGCTCTGGAAGCGGAATCTCTTCCCACAAACATGACAGGGGAACCTGAGCCCAGTGCCACTGGAAGAACTTCCTTGTACATCAACACCTTCATTGTTAAAGAGTTGAAGGTCCAGCTCATCGCTGCAGGTGCCACTGTTGGCAGAAGAGAGGGCGTGCTCAAGTACCACAAACTCAGGCAGAGGGGCAGAAGGTGTAGCCGGCGGGCTGCTTTCTGTAGACGAGGAGCACAGCGTGTCGGCCCCTGGAAACAGTGCCACAGCTGGAGTTGGAGATGGGGGTATGGAAAGCTCGTCATCATCTTGCTGGTTGGCGTAGGTGAAGGTGAAGGGTGAGAGTTGGTTGTAGGGTGTAGCTAGAGGACTTGACTGGCTGGATGGAGGGGTTTGGGGTGAGGAATGAAGACTGTTGTCTAGTGAGGGCATTGAAGGTGGTGACAGAGGAACATCGGAGGGCAGCGCCAACACACATTCAGTAGGAGAATCCATACTCTGCTCCAGGAAGAGAAAGAGAAGAGTCTCAGGAACATCAGGATGGCATGGTGCCCACATGTGTGCATACACAGTTTTACACGGTGGCATCGATCACCTGCTACTTGATAGTTCCAAATTGAGACTTGCTAATACAAAACAAACTATTGTAAGTGCACGCCATGGCCAAAAGTATGTGGACACCCCTCCTAATTATTGAGTTTATTGAACCCTTATATACAATCAATTATATTCTTTCAACATCAAGGCGACAGTTTAAGTCCTTTTATTTGTGGTAGTTGAGAGTTAGGGGCCTTGCTGAGGGGCCCAACAGTGGCAACATGGTGATGCTGAAGCTACCATGATTGAGATCCATAAACATCCAAAGACATGGGTTGAGTTTTGTGTGGAGGACTCAGACCCCGAACCTCAACCCCACTGGGATGATTTGGAATGTTGATTTCTGTTATAGCTACAAAATCTCTGGATGACTTTATATTAATGCCCACTGTTTTGCAGTAGGTCATGGTCAGGTGTCCACATACTTTTGGCCATGTGGGGTGTGTTTGCACCTACAGATGAACGTGATCATGGATCAGTGAGGAGCTGCTACTCACTACTGCTGTGTGGGTTCCATGATGAAGCTGATGATCTGAGGAGGGTTTCACCGGAACACTGGGGAGCTTCCACGCCACCTGCACCCGAAATAAATAGTAAGTAAGTAAGTACATTTTATTTATAAAGCACTCTTAAAACAACTTACGTTGACCAAAGTGCTGTACATCGAATAAGCATACATAACACAACTTTATATTAAAAAAGTAAGAACCAAATAAAAATACAGAGTAAGAGACAAAATAAAACAAATACAAATAGACTAAACAATTAAAATTAACACAGCTCCTCACTGTTCAAATGCCAGCTTATAAAGGTATGTTTTTAGGAGTGATTTAAAAACAGCGGCCGAAGGTGCTTGTGGAATAGTAGGAGGTCGAGTGTTCCATAGCCTCGGAGCATAAACTGCAAATGCACGATCACCTTTTAGCTTCAAACGAGCCCTAGGAACAGTCAACAAATTCTGAGTGGCTGATCTTAAAGATCGCTGTGCGGTTGCGGGAGAAAGCATACCACTGAGATAAGCCGGGGCTTGACCATTAAGCACTTTAATAACAAATAAAAGCACTTTAAAATGAATCCTGTGCTGAACAGGCAGCCAATGTAGTGAGGCAAGGACTGGTGTAATATGGTTTCTTTTCTTGGTATTAGTCAGTAACCTTGCTGCTGCATTCTGGACTACCTGCAAGCGCCGCAACAGAGACTGACTAATCCCAATATACAGAGAATTACAGTAGTCAATTCTTGCAGAAATGAATGCATGAATAACTTTTTCCAGGTCAGAATAGCAGAGAAAAGGCTTCATCTTCGCAATATTTCTGAGCTGGAAGAAGCTATTCCTTACCACAGAGTTGATTTGTTTATCAAATCGGAGGTCAGAGTCAAAGATAACACCAAGATTTCTCACAGATGTTTTGACACATGTAGACAAGTGACCAAGGTTATTGGAGACACTATTGATGTGATGAGGACCCCCAAAAATGATAACCTCTGACTTGCTTTCATTCAGCTGAAGAAAATTGTCAGCCATCCACCTCTTTATGTCCTCAAGACAACTGCTAAGAGATGTTAACGAGCCATTGTCATTCGGTCTAATGGGAAGATAAAGCTGTATGTCATCAGCATACAGGTGAAAGCTGACATTGTGCTTCCTAATTATTTGACCCAATGGCAGCATATAGAGAGAAAAAAGGAGGGGCCCTAGTATGGACCCTTGTGGAACACCACAAGAGACATCAGCAGAAGAAGAGAAATAGCTGCTAATATTCACTGAAAAGGTTCTATTCTTAAAATAAGATATGAACCAATTCAGGGCCTCTCCCTGTAACCCCACCCACTTTTCCAGGCGACCAACAAGTATGTCATGGTCAACAGTATCAAAAGCAGAACTAAGGTCATATATATATTAATTCATTTAATTAATACTATTGTTATAAAGTTATAGATTTTTTTTATTTATTTTTTTATTTATTCATTATTATTATGGGGTTATATATTTATTTTTATATTTGTTATAGTTATTTATTTATTTATATTTGTTATTTATTTACTATTGTTATAGTTATTTATTTATTTATTTATATATTTTATTTATTTACTATTGTTATAAAGTTATTTATATATATATATATATATATATATATATATATATATGTATTTACTATTGTTATAGTTATTTATTTATATATTTTATTTATTTACTATTGTTATAAAGTTATATATATATATATATATATATATATATATATATATATAGTTACTATTGTTAAATATTTATTTATATATTTTATTTATTTACTATTGTTATAAAGTTATATATATATATATTTACTATTGTTAGTTATTTATTTATATTTTATTTATTTACTATTGTTACAGTTATTTATTTATATATTTTGTTTATTTACTATTGTTATAAAGTTATTTATTTATATATTTTATTTATTTACTATTGTTATGAAGTTATTTATTTATATATATATATATATATATATATTTATATATATATATATTTACTATTGTTATAGTTATTTATTTATATTTTATTTATTTACTATTGTTAGTTATTTATTTATATATTTTATTTACTATTGTTATAGTTATTTATTTATATTTTATTTATTTACTATTGTTAGTTATTTATTTATATATTTTATTTACTATTGTTATAGTTATTTATTTATATTTTATTTATTTACTATTGTTAGTTATTTATATATATTTATTTATTTACTATTGTTATAGTTATATATATATATATATATTTACTATTGTTACAGTTATTTATTTATATATTTTGTTTATTACTATTGTTATAAAGTTATTTATATATATATATATATATATTTACTATTGTTATAGTTATTTATTTATATTTTATTTATTTACTATTGTTAGTTATTTATTCATATATTTTATTTACTATTGTTATAAAGTTATTTATTTATATATATTTATTTATTTACTATTGTTATAAAGTTATTTATTTATATATATTTATTTATTTACTATTGTCATAAAGTTATTTATTTATTTATATTTATTTATTTATTTACTATTGTTATAAAGTTATTTATTTATTTATATTTATTTATTTATTTACTATTGTTATAAAATTATTTATTCATATATTTTATTTATTTATATAGGGTTAGGTTTAGGGTTATATATATATTTATATTTTTTTGATGATGGAGTAACAGGACTGATGAATGATTTGTGTTGTCAGTATGTCACGTGTAGAGTTAGATGAACCCCTCTCACACACATAGTTTAAGTATGTGTGTCTCAGTGTGTGTACATGTGTATGTGTGTGTGTGTGTGTGTGTGTGTGTGTGTGTGTGTGTGTTTTAGTGTCAGTTCATTTCTAATTCATTTTTGTTTCTTTATCCCATTATTTCCTAATGTGGTTTCACTCTCTGTGTGTTTCAGTGCCAGTGTGGGCACCGTGCCAGGACGCTGCTATCAGCCGGCAGACTGGGGGGCTCCGAATATGGAGACAGGTGAGAGAGGGGTGTGTGTAGATGTAAAGTCAGAGACGATCGCTCATCTATTGCTGCTGTTTGAGTCGCTCATCTTCTAGACCTTCATCAGTGGTCACAGGACGCTGCCCACGGGGCGCTGTTGGCTGGATATTTTTGGTTGGTGGAATATTCTTAGTCCAGCAGTGACAGTGAGGTGTTTAAAAATCCACTCATACCAGCACAACACACACTAACCCACCACCACCATGTCAGTGTCGCTGCAGTGCTGAGAATCATCCACCACCTAAATAATACCTGCTCTGTGGGGGTCCTGTGGGGGTCCTGACCATTGAAGAACAGGGTGAAAGGGGTTAACAAAGCATGCAGAGAAACAGATGGACTACAGTCAGTAATTGTAGAACTACAAAGTGCTTCTATATGGTAAGTGGAGCTGATAAATTAAACCGCCCCCTTGGCTCCTCTCGCCCCTCTCTAACTCCAGCGGGGTTTAGGGGATCTGATGGCTGACTGAGGGGAGGAGGTTGTTTTTCTGAGTCTCCTCCATTTTTCTTCCTCATTTTCTTTCCACAAAAGATGACGAGGGGGGGGGGGGTATATGGGGAGGCGTAGGGGAGCAGGGGGAGCAGGAGGAGGGGTACACGGTGGGTGTGAGGGGGGCAGAGGGAGCAGTGAAGTGCCATCACGGCTTTATCTTCAGTTTCACTGCCGGTTTCAAGTACAAAATAATAAAACCACACAGATCAGATCAGATCAGACCGGACTGGATCTACGATGAGCGCCGCTGGTGCTGCCAGACTCCGGGATCAGGACTCAGACTCGCTCCCTCACCCCGCCCTGAGTCACACTCTAACGCTCATGCTAATGTAGCTGCTAATGTGGCTAACGCAGCGTCTGCACGACTCACGCGGTTCGTCCTAAACATGAACAAAAGGACAGAAGCAGGAGCACTCTCCGTCCTGCAGCCCCGCTCCCAGTCTCTAAACCCAGAGTCCGTGCAGGTCACATGATCAGGAACATAAAGAACGTGACATTGTGCGACATGCTAAACCCCATCAGACGTTCATTAGGATGCAGATCATGCACGCAGGCTTATTGTTTGGTTGCAGGATGACTGTAGACGCGCAGACAATCGTCCGTTCATGCAAATATCATTTATATTGCATTTATTCCTGCGCTACGACGCATTAAACGATTTCTGCATTTTATAATGATGTTATATCACAAGTGCAAATGATAAAGAAAGTGGAAGTAATGGCTGATGTGCATTAATTTGTGAGCAGATTCTAACATGCGTGTTCAGACAGGAACGTGATTATTGATCACATCATCACATCAGCACACGATCACGTTACTCCTGCAGGGTGATAAATCACCGTCTGTTTCACATCAAGAAATAATGAACAACTCACACAATCCTAAACGTCCTGTCAGAGACAACAATAAACACTCAAATCTAACTGCACAAACAAAGAGAACAAAATAAAACACGCTGCTGGAGTTTTTAAACACCTCACTGTCACTGCTGGACTGAGAATAGTCCACCAACCAAAAACATCCAGCCGACAGCGCCCCGTGGGCAGCGTCCTGTGACCACTGATGAAGGTCTAGAAGATGAGCGACTCAAACAGCAGCAATAGATGAGCGATCGTCTCTGACTTTACATCTACAAGGTGGACCGACTAGGTAGGAGTGTCTAATAGAGTGGACAGTGAGTGGACACGGTGTTTAAAAACTCCAGCAGCGCTGCTGTGTCTGATCCACTCATACCAGCACAACACACACTAACACACCACCACCATGTCAGTGTCACTGCAGTGCTGAGAATCATCCACCACCTAAATAATACCTGCTCTGTGGGGGTCCTGACCATTGAAGAACAGCATGAAAGGGGGTAACAAAGCATGCAGAGAAACAGATGGACTACAGTCAGTAATTGTAGAACTACAAAGTGCTTCTATATGGTAAGTGGAGCTGATAACATGGACAGTGAGTGTAGAAACAAGGAGGTGGTTTTAATGTTATGGCTGATCGGTGTATATACAGACGTACAGAACAACGGAATTCTTTATTCGCATATCCCAGCTTGTTTGGTAGCTGGGGTCAGAGCGCAGGAGCAGACAGGATTAAGGGCCTTGCTCAAGGGCCCAACAGTGGCTGCATGGCAGAGCCTGGATTCAAACCCTCAACATTTACATCATTTAGCATTTAGCAGACGCCTTTATCCAAAGCGACTTACAGTACTGTGACAGTAACAGTCTGTGCAATTGAGGGTTAAGGGCCTTGCTCAAGGGCCCAACAGTGGCAACCTGGCAGGGGTGGGGTTTGACCCAGCAACCTTCTGATTACTAGTTCGGTACCTTAACCAATAGGCTCCCACCGTCCCATAAGAAATAGAAATAAAAAATAGAAACAAGAAATAGTAAAAAGGGAATAAAAATAACACCCGTCCGGTTGTAAATGACACAATCATGCGTGTAAAGCTGCATAAAACTCACATAAATAAGCAACTGAGGGTAAAGGGCCTTATTTAGGGGCCCGACTATAGCGACATTAGTGACCTTCACTAACTTTTACAATAAATATTAGGGTATACGCTGACGTACACATGCAGGAGGCACCTCAGATAACTGGTAAGTGTTAAGGGACAGTCGTAGCCTAGTGGGTAGAGCTTTGGCCTGTCAATCAGAAGATTGTTGGTTCGCTGACCCTGCGCTCTGAGCCCAACTTCCAAAACAAGCGGAGATACATGGAGAAAGACTTTCAATGTGCTGCACATGTGTATCTGATAAATAATAGTACAGTGACAGTGAGTGGTGAGTGTTACACTGTAGTTAGGCCAATATATCCATAACTATATATACACTAACATACCTACACAACATTATGACCACCTTCCTAATATTGTGTCGGTCCCCCTGACCCGTCGAGGCATGGACTCCACTAGACCCCTGAATGTGTGCTGTGGTATCTGGCACCCACCCGGATTGAGATCTGGGGAATTTGGAGGCCAAGCCGACACCTCAAACTGGTTGTTGTGCTCCTCAAACTGTTCCTGAAGCATTTTAGCTCTGTGGCAGGGAGCATCATCCTGCCATCAGGGAAGCATCTCCATGAAAAGGTGAACATGGTCTGCAACAATGCTTAGGTAGGAGCTACGTATCACAGTAACATCCACATGGATGGCAGGACCCGAGGTTTCCCAGCAGAACGTCGCCCAGAGCATCACACCACCTCGGCCGGCTCGCCTTCTTCTCATAATGCATCCTGGTGCTGTGTGTTCCCCAGGTAAGCGACGCACTTCTTCCATTGCTCCGTGGTCCAGTTCCCATGCTCACGTGCCCATTCTTGGTGCTTTCGGTGGTGGACAGGGGTCAGCATGGGCACCCTGACTGATCTACGGCTCTGCAGCCCCATACGCAACAAACTGTGACGCTCCGTGATCAGTCTGATTACTCAGTCAAATGGATTGGACGGAAAGCGATAACACGGCTGTCTTTTGTTCTTTTGCCGAGGTCAAAAAGAAAACCCAAAGCTGAGAGGAAGTTGGTGTTTGCTGTCCACAGTCAAGCAAGCTTTACATTACCACCGGCTTATAGGACGTCAGACAGGAAACATAAAGCTCCTGCTCAGAAATCTGCATGACTGTATTCTGACACCTTTCTATCAGAACCAGCATGAACTTCTTCAGCAGTTTGAGCTACAGGAGCTCGTCTGTTGGATCGGACCACACGGCCAGTTTACCACTTTTAATAGGTACTGACCACAGTTTTGGAGATGCTCTGACCCAGTCGTCTAGTCGTCAGAATCTGGCCCTCAGATCCTCACGCTCACCCATTTTTCCTGCTTCTAACATCAACTTTGAGGATAAAATGTTCACCTGCTGCCTAATATACCCCCCCCCCCCCCCTAACAGGTGCCGTGATGAAGAGATAATCAGTGTTATTCACTTCACCTGTCTGTGGTTATAATGTTATGCCTCATCAGTGTATGTATACATGTTACATGTATGGCTCTCAGTTTAACAATACAGAAACGATTACAGATCCCGCGATCATGGTCAGGCCAGACATGTGCATATCAGATGCATGTAAAATAATATAATAAAATAATAATATTTAGTACATGTGCATGTTAGATACCGGGATCGGGGTGATCGAGTCTCTTAGTTCAGAGTCGGTTGATGTACCGATAGAATTATCGATCTGCATGCAGCTTTATTGTGCATTGATTAATCAGATCACATGATCACATTAATTCCACTGCATGCACGTTTGCTGATCTGATCCCTGCAGCTCTGGGGCTGTAAAAATGCACAAAGAATCAAACCTGCATGCATGTGATCACGGGATGAACCGATTAACCGAATCTGAATCTAAAACGAATGTTTTGATCCACACACAGTAAAAGTTCGGATGGAGAACCTGCTGGTTCCGCTGCTCTGGAACTCAGAGGGAAAGTTCTGCTGCATCCGAACTCTGCTGTGTAATCCGTGCAACACTCACTACGTGTGTGTGTGTGTGTGTGTGTGTGTGTGTGTTTATATACGAATCGTATTCCGACAGTCTCGCGCGTACTTGAACCCGCTCGGTTAGAGTTCGCTAGGACCGCACACTCCGCGCACACCGCACACACAGGCCGGATCAGTGTTACATGTATGATCATGTGATTTTAAATCCTCACATCGGAACCGATACCGGAGATCAAAGAGCCGCGCGGGGTTCAAAGCGATACAGCGCGAGCTTCCGAAACAACAAAGTCTCTCTCACTCACACACACACACATTCACCCGTTCATAAGCAGCAGCGCGGTGTGTGTGTGTGTGTGTGTGTGTGTGTGTGTGAGTGAATGAGTGAGTTATATAGAGATGAAGGAGTGAGGGACGGTTGTACTTACTGTGCAGCCTGAGCGGAGCAGATTAATCACCTCACACGTCATGATTACGTTTCACTCAATTCAACACATTAGAGAGAGAGAGAGGGTATACAACCACCCCCTGTACCCCTCTCTCTCTCACTCACTCACTCAATTCAACACATTAGAGAGAGAGAGAGAGAGAGGGTATACAACCACCCCCTGTACCCCTCTCTCTCACATAAACGTACACTCAGAACCAAAAAGCTCAGTACACCCAAAAACAACTAACAACTATTGAACAGTCAATCAACACACATCAATTCTGGGACAATTGGAATAAATTAAAACATAGAGAACAGGAAGAATTGGCCATTCAGGATGGGGATATCTGGACAACCCATTTCCAATCACTCTTTAAAAATGTAGAATTAGATTCAAATCCTGAACAAAATCTAATTATTAGTAAGTTAGAGGAACTGGAACGGGCTGTTAAAAACCACCAGAATCCTCTAGACTCTCTCATTACTGAGCAGGAACTTAAAGACAACATTAAAAAACTAAAAACAAAGAAATCATCAGGACCTGACGGGATCCTGAATGAAATGATCAAACACAACAGCTCCAAATTTCACCTGGCGATGTTAAAAGTCTTTAACCTGGTTCTGAGTGTCGGTTCCTTCCCTGAAATCTGGAATCAAGGTCTCATAACACCCATCTACAAAAGTGGAGATAAATTCCACCCTAATAATTACCGGGGCATCTGTGTGAGCAGTAACCTGGGGAAGTTATTCTGTAGTATCATTAACTCACGATTATTACACTTCCTTACCCAACACAACGTCCTGAGTAAAAGTCAGATTGGTTTTCTACCAAATTACCGCACTACCGATCATATTTACACCCTACACACCCTGATCCAAAAATATGTAGTTCAAAATAACTCTAAAATATTTGCATGTTTTATTGATTTAAAAAAAGCTTTTGATTCCATTTGGCATGAAGGATTGTTTTATAAAATGTTAGAGAGTGGTGTAGGGGGTAAAACATACGATCTTATTAAATCCATGTACACAGAAAACCAGTGTGGAATAAGAATCGGCAGTAAGAGAAACATCTCATCTCTCAGGAGCGTGGAGTGAGACAGGGCTGCTGTTTAAGTCCAACTCTATTTAACATCTATATTAATGAATTGGCCTCCATGTTAGAGCACTCAGCCACGCCCGGTCTCACTCTACACGACTCAGAGATTAAACTCCTGCTGTATGCAGATGATCTGGTCCTGCTGTCCCCCAGCGCCCAGGGTCTCCAGCACAAACTGGACCTGCTGCAGCAATACTGTCAGACCTGGGCCCTGACCGTCAACCTCAAAAAGACCAAAATTATGACCTTCCAGAAAAGAGCCAGATCTCAGGGAACCAAACACACATATAAATTAGGACAGCATGAAATTGAGCACACTAAAGATTATACTTACCTCGGACTGAACATCAGTTCCACAGGAAACTTTAACCCGGCAGTAAATGAACTGAGAGAAAAAGCTCGCAGGGCGTCGACGCCATAAAACGTCAAACATTCGTGGAAATTCCAGTTCGAATCTGGCTTAAAATTTTTGAATCAATAATTGAAGCGATTGCTCTATATGGCAGTGAAGTTTGGGGTTCGCTTACACACCATCAATTCTGTAATTGGGACAAACATCCATTAGAGACCCTGCACACAGAGTTCTGTAAAAGCATCCTAAAGGTGCACAGACACACCACGAACACAC